>NC_142025.1:16177246-16477246 GCF_049901735.1 Notechis scutatus | reverse complement strand
GAACTTTACACAACAAACCTCCAATACTTTACTACCTCCACTATTTCAGTACCTCAAGATCAAATATTTATAGATAATGCTGTCTATAATAATTGATTTATCATATAATACTATAATAATTAATTGTTAAATGACTACTAATTTACTGATTCATTGAACTGATAGTGATTTAATATTGTATCATTGATTATCTAGTGTATTGATTGATTGATTCTTAGTAATAAGTTGATTGATTGATGTTTAGTAATAAGTAGCCTTACTTTTGATTTGTTCTCTAACTTATCAATTAACATTTATTAATTACCAACATTCATTAAGTAACTGTCTACCTATCACATTAATTAGCTATTGTAATTGTTTAGTGTACTATTGCCATTGACCATGCCAGCCAGAAACTCTAGAAACTCCAAATCCTCCACTACCAAACAAAAAAATAATAATATCTCTACCAATGACCTCCCAGACTCCTGTAATGCTTCAGATGTCTTAAAACCATCAATGAAAGCGAAAATAACATCAAATGCTACCTATGTGACAATCAAGCCCACCTTGCCTGCTTAAACTTAAACAAAAGACGTAGCTGATCTCCTAAAAGCATCAGATACATTCCCTTCTCTATGTCCATCAAGTTTTCCTAAGCTAAACAAACCAAGTACCCTTTTCTGTCTTCTGCACTGAGGTGGATTTGAAGCTGTACAGATGCAGATAGATAACTCAATAAGACATCCATAACAAATTACATTTATTGGTTCATCAGGTATCCTCATAATTCACGTTTGTGACAAAGTTCTTCTTTAATGACCAATCCTTTGTATATCTGCCTTGTAGTAAAAGATGGTTATCTCCTAACCCATCTCGTAGTGATAGAAAGAAGCTGCCATGAGTTAGAGAGTTCAGACAAAGAATAAGGAAAACTCCCCCAACCCATCAAGGGTCAAACTAGTGACCAATCAGGATTACAGATGTGGTCACGTGACATGAACTACATTTCCCAGGATACCTTTAACTGCATTCCCTTAAGGGGACAGATCATAATTCCTAAGTAACTATCCAATTCCCATAGATTGGCTGGGACAGCACACTCCCCGCCTGGAATTGTAAATTCCACTATTAAGAGAAGAGAAAAAAAATTAACTATAAACTAAGATAAGCTGTAAACAGTAATACTAACTGAATAGCATATAACTATATAACTAAGATAAACAGTAAGATATATAACTAAGAGAAAAACAGTAAACATTAATAAAGCATCAAACAAAGCAAAGCATGCAAAGCTTGAGGTTCAATCTTCAAGTTCGGCCTCTTGGTGAAAGTCTACTGGTCACCTCTGACAGCCTTTTAGGGTGTACTCTTGGTGGCAAAGGTGAAAGTCTGGTGGCCAGGTCTGGCGGACTTTTAGGGTTACAGGTACTCTTGGTTGTAAAGGTAAAAGTCTGCTGGTCATTTCTGGCGGCCTTTTAAGGTTGACAGGTACTCTTGGTGGCAAAGGTGAAAGTCTGGTGGTCGCTTCTGGTAGCCTTTTAGGGTTGGAATGGTGCTCTTGCTTCCACGGTGTCAAAGGGCATCAGGAAGTTGTTGGAAAGGGTGTTGCAGAGGCATATGCCCGTATAGAGTATCTTGGCAGACGTCTGGTGGTTGCTGGTGGCTGTTTAGGGTGTCCTAGCGAAAGTGTACTGATCGGCGGTGGCCTTCTAGGCTGGAACGTCATTCTTGCTTTTGATGGTGCTAAAGGGCATTGGAAGGTGGTTGGAATGGATGGTGCTAAGGCATTTGCCTGGGTTGGATCCGGCATCTGAGTGACACTGACAATTTCTCTGATCCCCATCCTAGTGGAGATTTGATGGCCACTGGGCCATCTACAGGACCGCCGACTGACTCGGAGAAGAGAAAGGTGCATGGGGAATTATTTCCCAGCAAGAGCAGGATATCAGCCTCCGGATCTAGACTGGGGAAGTGATGAGCCAGGTGCTGTAGGTGAGGCATGCTACTTATGACCTCAGATGTTGTGATCTGACTGCGGTCGTCCGGTACCCCATCATATTCAAACACGGGTGGTAGTGGGAACCAGGAACTTCCATCCAATGACTCTATGCAGAGTCCAGTAGCTCTCCTCCCCGCTGTGCTTCTTGGTCCATGGCATGTTGATACAGTGAAGGGAAGTTTGTCCTGTTGCACTTCAAAGAGGTCGAAGAATCCGGGTCTGGCCAGGGTGCTGGTGCTTTGAGTGTCTATCCACACGTACATTTTCACGGCATCTTCAGGAGATCCTTCAGGGTACACTTTGGCTAAGCAGATGGGAAGACACAAACGAGGGTGTGGTGAGTCAGTGCACAGTGCTGTGCAGTTGATGCTCAGCCTTGGTTGTGGTTGTGGTTTGGCAGTCTGCTGAGGAGCCCTGCATGCTTCTGTGTTATGTTGAGGATCCTTGTCTGAAGGAGGGTTATGAGATATCTGCAGTGGCAGCTCAGAGTCTGGATGCAGCGTGGTCGGGTTTTGGTCACTATTGCAAAAATCGCATTGCACTTTGGCTGTGCAGTACTTGGATGGGTGTTTGGATTCGCAACACTTGTAGCAGTATTGCTGCTCCCTTAGCAATTCTTTTTGTTGGGTCAGTGATTTCGCTGCAAACCCAGTGCAGCTATTCAGCGTGTGATGAGTGTGGTGCATAGGACAAAACTGTATTATCTTTGTGTTCGGAGATATAAATTGGGTTGTATCTGATGAGTTCTCTCCCCAACTATGTGTGGATGAGGAGTCAATCTCAGTGTTATGGACAACCATGAAAGATCTTTCCCTGGTAGTGTGCATAGGGCCTGAGGGCAATATATGGTTGCTGTTGTATCTTCTGTCATTAGGAGGACTAACAGCTCTGAGTCCACGGGCCCAGTGAGTGTTGCACAACGTCGCCTGGTGGGAATTCTTCAAGAAGTGTGAAGGGTATAAAGCAGTGGTGACCTTTGGCCATGAAGGTGTCAGTCAACTGGAACTACTTTTCAATTAGAACCTGCGGAAGTTTTCAAACAATTTTGTTCTGTGTCAACGTGATCGAGACAGGCGAGTGCCAGTAAGTTGGGATCCTGTTGTGCCGTTCTCAGCTGGACAAGTAGGTTAGCGAGGTCTACGATTCAGCAAGGCTTGTCAATAGGAATTTTAGGAAAATTGTTGAGGCTATCCAAGAGTGTTGCTTCTACGTCCTCGGAAGCGCCATACAGTTTGTCAAGCCTTTTCCATGATAACTGTAGGGCAGCGGCCGGGTCATCTAAGCGGGATGCCAAAAGTGCCCTCGGTGTGTCGGCAGACTGTGGCCCTAGCCATGCTATCAAGTGTCCGATTATTTCATCAGGGTTCAGGCGTGCTGCCTGAATGGGGCTCAGGAAAAGTTTCTTCCATACTAGATATTTGCCGCCTGGCTTGTCAGAGAATCTGCGAACTCTGTTGGCATGCAAATTTAGCTTTCCACTCTGTACAGCCAAGTTTCTCCAGTAATCTTCAGCATTTGCTGAGTTGGGGGGAGTTATTGACATAGAGGGTTCTCCCCCTGGATTCTCATAGGCTGGGTTTGGGTTGTAAGTCAACGATGGGTTGTAATCTTCCTCCCAGTACTTACGGAGGATGTTCTCCCATACTGGGGACGATGGTCGAGCGTCACACTGATATGTAGGCTGGGCGCAGTTACCTTGTGGTGCCTGGGAGCTGGATTGGTATTGAGGTTGTGGTAGGAACACTGCTGCCTGTGGATTGAGTGTGGCAGTTGTCATTGATGGCATGTTGACTCATGTAGAAGTCGTTGTAGGCACTGGTGGGCTATGTTGCTTGGCCAGCAGGGCGTGAGACATTGCAGTAGGGTTGCTGGTGCTGGGAAGAGAATCTCGGACCTTAGTAAGTACAACATCAGTTGGGAAAGGTTTGCTGTTGGTGGGAAGTGAATCTCGTATTTAGGTCATACATCAGTAGTGTAACTGACATGTAGAGTCTGTGGTTGAGATTCATCCCTGTGCTTCCCTGGTTGTGGGAGACTGATAGGCAACTGAGGCAGTTCCAGTGAGAGCTGCTCATCTACGTAGGCTTTGACCCATGTATCTGGGCTCTCTTCTCCCAACTCTTCGAGGGTGAATCAGAGGGAGGTGTTGTTGGCCATCTTCCGCCATGCTGCAGCACGTGCCATCTTTGTTGTGGTGTCACTTTGCCATTCGGCCAATTCCAATTTGTCCTGCGCTTTGGCTATTTCAGCCTGTTGACTGGGCTGGGCTTTGGCCTGTTGAGCCACTATTTCAGCCTGTTGATCCGCTATTGCCGCCTTCTGCCATGTTACCTCCTCTGTGGTGCGTAGCTCTGCGTCTGGTACTGCAGCTTTTAGTTTGGCTTCTGCAGCCCGTTTGGCGTAACTTGCTGCTTTGGAGGCTTTAGATGCACCGCTACGATGGGAGGATGCTCTGGAAGGATGGTGAGAGCTGGCAGCAGAGAATTGGCGCAAGACACTAGAACCTGTCTGCAATCTAGCTGATTTGGGATGAAGGGAGGAGGCTTTCTTTGAGTGGTGGGAAGAGGCTGCTTGTGGTTGAAGACCTATGTCAGATGTGGACTTCTCCCTCACCCCTTGTTCCTTTTGAACTGCATTGAAGATTGCAGTCTGGAGGGAGTTTCTGCCTTCCTGAACACTGTTTTCAAATTCTTTGTTCTCCTCCTTGAAGCAATGAATGTGTTCCTGGAACTGTGGGTCTTCCAGGTTTGACTGTATATATTTAAGCTTATTTTCACTGTCTCTCCATCGTGCAAGGTGCTCCTCTAACTCCTTCTGCATCCAGAAGAGGCTCTCAAGGGGTAACTGGCTTTTGGGGGTGTCACAGATCTTGAACAGCTCCATCCATGCATCTGCATGACGGAGATACTGCCTTTCCCAATCCTCTCTGAAGCGTTGCACCATGGGTGAGGTAAGCTTCCTATGCTGTCTGAGGTCGTAGGCCTTCTGAAGTATCGTGGCTTCTCCAGAGGGTTGGACATCTAAAGGCAGTTGTTGGGAACCAGGTTCCACGTTTATGACAAGGGCAGGTGGAGGATTCGGGTCTGCTGGTACATCAGAGACACCCGTCATGGCTGAGGCAGTTGCCATGGTTCAAATTGGCAAAAGGTGATGTTGGAAAAATTTAGTGGTTTTCCATGCAATTCCCCCTCTTTTTTTGTATTAGGGTGCACTGCAAGCAGGTAGCAAAAAGTATAATTGCTGCTGGATTTAATACTTGAGCATGTAGGTGGCACTGCAGAGTCTGGGCGATGCTAGCACAGCACACAGGGTGAGTTGTGAGCTTGCAACACAAGGGGGCACTAGAGGTTGCATTGCAAAGTCTGAAGACTAGAGGGCTGAATGCAGAAATATGCATAGCATTGTCTGAAGACTTGAGGACGGAACGCAGAAATATGCCATGGTGGCATCAGAGGATCAGGAAGACGCTGCTGCTATGCCCATGTTAGGTTGCAGTTACTCTTGGGACCTTTGAATTAAATTGATTAAATTGTTCAAAATGGTTTCAAAAAAGAGATTATCAATGCAAACATGTATTGGAAAACTTAGGGCCCAGATGTAACAGTGGGCTAAAGAGAAAAAGAGGGGGGACTTCCTTGCCCACTTTTGAAAAAAGGAAAAAAAATGGTAAGAATTCTTTAACTTCAGTGTAAATTTCTTCTTGACGACCAGATGGGGATGTAGGCTGCTTTACTTGAGTCTGGGGGGGGGGGGGGTGAACCCCAGAGGAATTCATTGTTTCCTTGCTGGAAAAAAAACCAATCAATCGAATACAACACTCCAAAGGTTTGCTTGCAGTGTTATTATTATTATTTTTTGGTTTAAATTGTTTAATAAAGATAGGGGAACATGAAGAAATTTTAAGGTTTTGAGGAGAAAGATAAATTGTTCCTCTTTAAAACGTTGCCAGGATTAGCCTTCTTTGCTTTGAAGATGGTCTGTCAGTAATGAATTATGACCCCAATAAACAGCCAGAGTGGTTGTAAAAATAGCTGGAGAGGCTTATCTTATTGTCTCTGAGCTGGAAAAATGCACAAGCTTTTCAGGTGGAATGAGCAGGGCAAAGTTAGTTTTCCTTTCTAGAAATGTCAGCAAATTTCTGAAACTTTCTCATTGCGTTTGGAAAGGGTTGTAATGGATGAATACAGGGATGGATGAGAGATACTTGGCCCCTCCCTTGCTTTTACAAATTAGTTATTTCTGAGTTAAGAGTGGTAATTTGAGACACAGCACTTCTTTTGCTGATGAGAAAAGGAGGGGAAATTTTCCCCTTCCTGGAACTACGATGTGTCTTTATCAGTTGTAAATTGGCTGGAAAGAGTCTCTTTTATGGCTTTGTCTCCCTTCCAGATGAGCATAGCAGAATCAGCTTTTCATTTCCGTTTAAAAATACAAACAAGATTTCTCAAACTTTCCAACTGCGTTTGTAAAGGGTTTTAAGACAGAGGATTGATTATCCTTTGAGAACTGGGGAATTTCTAACTCTCTTTGTTATGCAAATGGAGTCTCTGAAATAGCAGGAAGACGGATTGAGCAGAGAAGAGGAGGGTTTGTAGCATGTGGGAAACTCCAGCCCCTCCCACCATGCAAACAGCATGTAAAAAGTTCCGATGCTCGCAGAGAGAGAGACGATGGGACATGCAGGTTTAGATTAACATTGCATATTCACTCCTGGCTTCAATATTACTTTGCTTTATCACAAATCCAAATTAACAGTTTTATACAGATGGGTTAGGACTGCATCATTTACTTTTCTGCCTTCTGCACAGAGATGGATTTGAAGCTGTACAGATGCAGATAGATAACTCAACAAGACGTCCATAACAAATTGCATTTGTTGGTTCATCAGGTATCCTCATAACTTACGTTTATGATGAAGTTTTTCTTTAATGACCAATCCTTTGTATATCTGCCTTGCAGTAAAGGATGGTTATCTGCTAACCCGTCTCATAGCGATAGAAAGAAGCTGCCATGTGTTAGAGAGTTCAGACAAAGAATGAGGAAAACTCCCCCAACCCATCAAGGGTCAAACTAGTGACCAATCAGGATTACAGATATGGCCATGTGACATGAACTACATTTCCAAGGATACCTTTAACTACATTTACCATGATGCATTCCCTTAAGGGGACAGCTCATAATTCCTAAGTAACCATCTAATTCCCATAGACTGGCTGGGACAGCACATACCCTGCCTGACAGAGTTGATAGCATAGAATTACTCATGCACTCAATAGAAAAATGCTTAGCAACATGGTTTGAAACAGTTATGCAAGAAAGCCTAATTTCTCTTGGAAAAATATATAGCACTGATAAGTGACTACCTATCAGCTCAAAATCAAATCCCAACCCAACAACCATGACCACAACTACTACCTCAATTACAATCACAACTACAACAAAAAATAACCTCCAAACCACAACCATAAATAATTACTATCCCATCAAATAATTCCATTTGATGATATCTTCTTACTCATCAGAGATACCATTGAAAGTGATCAGAAATGTCCAAATGCCATCTTATTTGGTCTTGAAGATGACATCACCAAAGTTCATAATATCATAAGCAACTCAAATACAACAAACATCTCTCCAGAAGATATCATTGAAATAACCAGAGGTGGCCCTGAGTCCAAATACAATGATAGCTCGATGGCCCCGAAATTTTGTAGAGTTGTTTGCAAAAATGAGTCCAGCAAACGCATATTCATTCATATAATAAACGCCATTGCAAAAACCAACCCCAACCACAAAAAACTTCACTGAAGACCTGACTTATCCATACTGCAAAGAATCTGCTCCCGTGAACTCCACAAGGAACTCAAAAAACATCTAGCCAATGCAGAGAAGGATCTCTACATTGACTACCGTGCTGATTGTATAAAAAGTCAGTCACACAACCCACAACTCCACATCCAACCCTACCTCATCCAACCCACCATCACTCAAAACTAGGCACACCCACCCCTAACTACCCCAATCCCAACTACAACTGGCCTTAAATGCAAGCTACTTCAAGAAGCATTGGAATAAAATATCTGAATTTGTCCTCTTACTAAATATGGCTGAATTCGACATCATATTTGTCTGTGAAACATGGCCATTACCACAGTAAGAGACTATCATGTTTACCGATCAGATCGTGAAATCCGTAGAGGATTTGGTGGTGCTATCTTCTATAAAAAGTCCTTACATCTAAAAAACATCCAAGTTACCCAAGAGCTTGCTCTTCCTGAGGTCATCATCTGTGAACTGTCCTTAAATATCACATTTCAATTCTAACTGTTACAGAGCCCCTGATTATGACATCAAACATGTAAACAAGCTAAATTCACTACTAACATGGGTAACATCATGCCCACACACTTTTATCTTTTTTGGTGACTTCAATCTATCTCACATTAACTGGACCCTAAACGAATGTAAAACTGAACCCATACATGCAACCTTCTACAATGCTGTAACAAACCTGGGACTGGAACAACTAGTAACCAACAATACTAGACTTAACAACTGCCTCAATCTCATCTTCTGCAATAGTTTGAATTCAATTTACAGAATACAAATTAAAGAACCCTTTTCCAACAGTGACCACATCATGATTGACTTTTGTCTCAACATACATCCACATAAAAATCAACACAATGATGTGATCCCCAATTACAACTTCAAAAAAGGCAATTATGATCTTATAGACAACGATCTCTCATCCCTTGATTGGCAATCTCTATTCACTGGATGCAATACTGTTGAAGACCATTACAGCATATTTTTACTTGAAGTCAAAAGAGTCATCAAATTATATGTACCAATAACACTCCAAAAACCAGAAAAAAAAGATTGCCCATAACAATAAGGAAGCTTCAATCCAAAAAGAAATCACTTTGGCAGAAAAATAAATCTGGTCACGTTGCCAACTTCAAAAGCCAATACAAAAATTTATGCCACCAGATAAAGACTGAATGCACCAATTATCACATTAAACAAGAGGAAAACCTTCTACGCAACCAATTCCACCCGCACTTTCTACAATTTTGTAAACAACAAACTAAAAGACTCAAGGTCCATCCCACCCTCGAAAGGACCTAATGGTAAAGACTGCAACGACAATATAAAAGCCAACCTCTTTAACACATTCTTTGGCTCAGTATTTGTAAACAGCAATGGATTATGCCCAGTACTTCCTAGTCGAACCACAGACAACTACAAAGCTCTAATACATATTGATTTTACAGTAGACAATGTTGAAAAAGCACTACGCAATCTAAAACCATTTCTATCTATTGGACAGGATGGAATATGTGCCTACTTCTTAAAAAAGCTATTGTTAGGAATGATAGTCACCTAACAGTTGGGTTGGCAATGTATTAATCAGGATAGTCATTTAATACTGTTGTATCTTTCAGAGAATGTTGTAATTGTGATTGGTTGAGGTTCCTCCAATGGGCATAAGATGGAGCCAGAAACCTGGTTTGTTCTCTTCTTGCATTTCCCTATTGCCTTTTGCCTGATCGTCGTTCTGCTTGGATTGCTGGGAGTCTTGCAAACTATTAGCAAACTCCGTTTACTGAACTTTGTTTATGATACTGGATTTTGTTTTTGGATTATTCCTGGACTAATTGTATTGAATACTACCTGCTTTAACAGTATATGATTTGGACTGTTTGTTGAACTTTTTTTTTAGATAAAGTTTTTTTATTTTTAAACACAAACATACACATACAAAAACATAAAAAGATAAAATCCTCTTCCATTTTATATACATACAGTGTGTCAGTTGGTTACGTATCTTTTGTGCTATACTTTTGTAGTCATTTACTCACAATTTATATCAGTCTTCATATTGTCAAACTAACATATGTTTATATATTTATCAGTTATTAATCATCCATGACTAAACTATTCCATTGTTTTATACGAGATGTTCCACATTTTATCTTAAAATTTATGTTATACTTTCAACCAGTGGTTATATATATTATATTAGGTTTTATATCAATCTATTAGATTTCTATCACAAAATTATCTAGTCTGTTATATTACCATGCCTTTTTATCCCACCATTGATAAAACAAATCCCATATCATATAAAATTGCTTATCTTCTTGTTCTCCAATGTCAAATGTCAGTTTACTCATTTCAGCACAGTCCATATTTTTTTTGATAACTTCTTCCTGCATAGGTATTTTGTCATTTTTCCAGTTTTTCACAAATATAATTCTAGCTGCTGTTAAGACGTTTACAATCAAATATTTCAGTTCTTTATTATATACGTCTGGTATGACCCAATAAAAATATCTCTGGTTTAAAGTCTATATACTGTTTTATCATTTTTTCCAACCATGTGTGGATTTTAGTCCAATATTTCTTTGCATCTGAACATGTCCACCACATATGGTAATATGAACCAGGTATCTGATGACATTTCCAGCATTTATCTGATTTATTCTTAAACATTCTCGCAAGTCTCGTCAGGGGTAGGTGCCACCTGTAAAACATCTTATACAAATTTTCTTTATATGCAGTTGATATTGTCATTTTGTAATTTTGAGACCACAATTTTTGCCATTTTTCCAAATCAATCCCATATCCAAGATTTTCCCCCCAAGCAATCATTGTTTCTTTAACTTGCTCCTCCTCCAACTTAAATTCTAATAGATATCCATAAAGTTTTTAAATTACCTTTTCATCAGTACCCATCAAAATTTTATCTAAGTCAGTCAACTTATCATAAATACCTTCTGCCTTAGAGTCTTTATCAAACCTAGATTGTATTTGCAAATAAGAAAACCAATTCATTTTTACACCTTGTTCTTGCAACGTTTGCATAGATTTAAGTTCACCCCTTTCATTCAATAACTCCCCATATCTAACTGTTTGTTCCTTTTTATATATTATTGGATAAGAGAAAGCTTCAATAGTTGATATCCATGTTGGAATTTTTAAGTAATATTGTCTTTTAATCTTCTCCCAGCTCAGAAACAATGCCTCACAAATATAATGTTTTCTAAAATACCCCTGTTAGTTCCCTTACACCAGAGAAAGGCATGCCATCCGAGCAGCAAGTCGTGGCCTTCTAAAGTCAATAATCTACTATTCCTTAGTGTTATCCATTCCTTTACCCACATCAAACTTGTCGCCTGGTAATACAGCTCCCAATTGGGCAAGGCAAACCCTCCTCTTATACTTGCATCTTATAACAGCTTTAATTTTATTCTTGCTTTTTTACCCTGCCAAATATATTCCAACACAATTCTATTTAAATCTTCAAAAAAACTCTTTCCCTAATTGAATAGGAATTGTCTGGAATAAATATAAAATCCTAGGCAGTATATTCATCTTAATTGTGGATATTCTCCCAATCAATGATAGTTGCAATTTTTCCCATTTCATCAAGTCTGTCGCAATCTGCTGTTTGAGTTTAACATAGTTATCTTCCTTTAGGGTACTGCATCTTGGTGTAAACTGTTTGTTGGACTTTGTTTACCTGTTTACTGGAAGTAAAACCTAAATTTTACTATTCAGTGTATCTGTATGCTTGTGGTGTGTTATTCAACACCACTCTCACTATGTTTCCCTGAGTGCACTCATTCTCCTAATGGGAAATACCTCAACAGCTATCCACTGCCATAGCCAAACCTCTAAGCATAATTTTTGAAAAATCTTTCAGGACCAGCTCCTTACCAAAACTATGGTCACAAGCCACAGTCATCCCCATTTTCAAAAAGGGAGACCCCAGCCTAGTTGAAAACCACAGACCAATCTCTTTATGTTGCATCACCTGTAAAGTCATGAAATCAATTATTAACCAATCCATTATCCTCCACTTAGAGACAAACAACCTATTCTCTAATAAACAATTTGGTTTCAGAAAAAAACTATCCTGCAATCTGCAACTCTTACACTGCAAAAACATACGGACTACACAACTCGATCAGGGCAAAGCAATAGAGGCAATCTACATAGACTTCTATAAAGCCTTTGATACAGCGGTACACGACAAAATACTCCTAAAACTAAAATCTTATGGTATCTCTGGACACCTGCATAACTGGATAGAAGCATTCCTGTCAAACAGACAACAAATGGTCAAAATTGGGAGCGTCCTATCAAATTCTGTATCTGTCAACAGTGGTGTCCCCCAAGGCAGTGTTCTAGGACCAACTTTCTTCATACTCTACATAAATGACCTCTGTGATCATATTAAGAGCAACTGCTTTCTCTTCACTGACAGTGTAAAGTTATTCAACACCACAGACAATACTGCTACCCTTCAAAAAGACCTTGACTATATATCAGAATGGTCAAACATATGGCAACTTCAAATCTCAACAAATAAATGCTCTGTCTTATATATTGGCAAAAAAAATCAGAAAATAAAATACAGGCTGAATAGTCAAGACCTTGTTGATGATCCAAACTCTGTCAAGAAATTGGAGTACTCATCTCTAATGATCTAAGTGCTAGAGCGCACTGTAACTATATAGCCAAAAAGGCGTTAAGAGTTGTTAACCTGATCTTATGTAGCTTTTTCTCTGGTAATATTACACTAATAACTAGAGCATACAAAACATTTGCTAGAGCAATACTCGAATACAGCTCATCAGTCTAGAACCCACATTACGTATCTGATATTAACACAGTTGAGAAAGTCCAAAAATATTTCACAAGAAGAGTTCTCCACTCCTCTACTCGTTGCAGAATACCTTATGCCACCAGACTCGAAATTCTAGACCTAGAAAACCTTGAATTACGCCGCCTTTGGTCTGATCTAAGTATAGTATATAAAATCATACATTGCAGTGTCCTACCTGTCAATGAATACTTCAGCTTAAACCATAACAATATAAGAGCAAACAATAGATACAAACTCAAGGTTAATTGCACCAAACTTGATTGCAGGAAATACGACTTCAGCAACAGAGTGGTCAATGTCTGGAATACTCTACCTCAGGGGTCCTCAACCACCGGGCAGCGGACCGGTACCAGGCCATGGAGCACTCTGTACCGGGCCGCAAAGAAAATGGCGGCTTTCTTCGCCTTCGGTGAATGCTGCTGGGATCGGGGATCAAGGACACAAATGAAAGAAGGGGAGGGAGGAAGCAACCGAAGCCTGTCCTGCTCTCTGGCTCAGCGGCTTCGGTTTCCTCCCGCCTCGTTCCTCTCTCAGTCGCTCTCTCGCTGCTCCACCAGCCCAGGAAGAAACTGCTTCAAAGAAGCCGGGGGGGTGGCTTTTCCTGTTGCCGCAGCTCCTCCGAAGCGCCCGGTCACCCCCACCCCACCCGCCCGCCCGAGGTTCAATTCAGTGTCCCGTTCTGCCTGCCTGCCTGCCTGCCTTCGTTAATGGTTGATTCGGAACAGCTTCGGCTGAGTAAAAGAGGCGAATAGTTATTATTCTCAGCCAAGCTGCTCCCAAACAACCAGAAACTAAGGCAGGCAGGCAGGCAGGCAGAACGGAGCACTGGGTTGAACCGCGCACGGGCGGGCGGGCGGGGTGGGGGTGGGGGTGAAACGGGCGCTTCGGAGGAGCTGCGGTGACAGGAAAAGCCACCACCACCCCGGCTTCTTTGAAGCAGTTTCTTCCTGGGCTGGTGGAGCAGCGAGAGAGCGACTGAGATAGGAACGAGGCGGGAGGAAACCGAAGCCTCCTCCCCCGGTCCTTGAAAAAGTGTTTCTGTTTGAAACCGGTCCCTGGTACAAAGAAGGTTGGGGACCACTGCTCTACCTAACTCTGTGGTTTCTTCCCCAAACCCCAAAAACTTTAACCTTAGACTGTCTACTATTGACCTCACCCCTTTCCTAAGAGGTCTGTAGGGGGCGTGCATAAGCACATCAACGTGCCTACCATCCCTTTCCTATTGTTTCTTTTTATTTTATTTTTATTTATTTTTTCTTATATGTATTTATGTATTCATAACTATGTTTTTTTTACTTATACCTATTATCTTGTAAGTGATTGACAAACCAAATAAAATAAAAGAAATGAATATCTGGAGTTATGGAATCATAGTTCTCACAGCTTTACTTGAAAAATTTTTCCCCATATTCAACCATTGCTTTGCCAAATTTTCTGTTTGCTATTGGCATCCCTTTCAGTCCAATCCAGCATGGATTCTTGCCTATGCTTTTGTTCAATCTTGTGATCTCCAGATGTGTCAGAGTACGGCATGGGCAATAGCCATATGTTAATTAAAAAACAATAAATCTGGAGTGGGAGCAGATTGGGACAATCTGGTTGCATCAGGTTACTTCTAAGATTTTATTTTTAAGATCTGGCCAAATACTACTGTGATGTATGCTCTCATAACTACTAAAATGAGGCAGATTTTTGTCCCTTTGGAATTTGGTCTGGCTCTTAAAATATCATTCTATCTCACTTTGTAATTTAGAAGCGCCTGGTACAATAATTATTTTAATCTTCTCCCATGTGTGCAAAATACAACTTCAAAACATATTTTATTACAATCAAATAAAATATACGAAAAAATATTGGTTAGCTAAGTTAACTGCAAATGTGCACACCAGTTGTAGTCTAGGATTGTGTTTCCTTCCCTAAAGAGAACATTTGCTTCTTTATTTCTTAATGTTTTAAAAATATTCATCTCAAGGGCAGAAAATCCACTTGCTTTGCATTTGGCCAAAGAGCTTCTAAATGATATACCAAAATTCCCAAAGTACCAGAAAAATAAAGAGTTTGCACTGAAAAGCACAGATTTCATCTCCTCTTTTCCATAATGAACTTCACAACTGCTTCTCTTTAAATAATTTAAAACACTCCCTCTGGAATTCCTCTTTGCTTGATAAATAGAAATACATCCTGCAAATCCCAAAGGCTTCCATTGGTGGAAAAAGTCAGGATATTATAATAGAAGAACTATCTAAACTTAAGATTAAAAGAAGGCTAAAAGGGACAAACATATGGTGGTTACAATGCAGTAGATGAAATTTAAATGCAAGCCAGAACCTTAAACTTATTACAATTTTAATGGCAATCATTTGAAAATGCAGGACATGAAGATGCCCCCAGTAATCAAGAGATGTTTTTCTACCATCATAAGTAGAAGTAAATGTTTAGGTAGGTAAAAAGAAGTATAAAAGGGGGAAATAACATTGCTTTTAAAAGAAAAACGTTGCAGCAGGGGAGAAAAAAACTACTATGTAGAAAGAATTTGGAGAGATCTGTTGGTGGAATGAGGTTGAAGTTTCTATTGTGTCTATCTCAGCTATTCTTTACATGCTCCTAAACATTTTATAGGATATATTCACAGCTTCTACTATAAGAACCTTCCTGCATTTCCCGCAAAATATGTTGAACTATAACACACCTGGAAAATATCATGTTAGGGTAGGTAGGTAGCTAAACTTTATTTATTAATTTTACATACCACCCATCTCACTATTAAGTGACTATTTAAAAAAAACTAAGATAGGAATCAGTTCACAATGGGGTAGAGGTGGGGGAATCTTCTTTTTAATCCACTAACCAACTGTAGAATGGACTGTGCCCACTGGGTCCCCAAACCAGTTGGCAGTGCCATGTTTTCATGCTATTTCAGAGGGCCAAGAGGATGGGTGCAAATATCACCTTGAGGGGCAGCATATTCCAGAGAGTGGAAACCACGGTAGAAAAAAAACACTTATCTTGGCCTATAATTCCTTGGCGAGGGGGATCCGTAGTATGCCCCTTTCTGTTGGAATGAGAGGCCAATCCCATTGGGATGAGGTTCCTCAGGTAGCCTGGATTTATGCCATAATGAGTTAAAGGTAATACAACACCTTGAATTGGATTAGGAAGCAAACTGGCAATCAATGCAGTTTGTGTAACAGTAGTGTCACATGGTCCACCATCACAATCCCTAAAACTGATCACATTTCTATACCAACTGTCCTCTTTAAGACAGCCTCATATAAAGCTGATTGCTATACTGAAAATGTGAGATGATCAGGATATGAGTAAATTTATTACAATCTTTGCAGTGGTGGGATTCAAATTTTTTTTACTACCGGTTCTGTGGGCGTGGCAGGGCAAGGATACTGTAAAATCTCCATTCCCACCCTACTCCTGGGGAAAGGTTACTGCAAAATCCCATTCCCTCCTCACCCCATTAACCTGCTTTCCAGACCCAACCAATCAGCTGGGACTTGGGAGGCAGAGAATAGATGGGGGTGGGGCTAGTCAGAGGTGGTATTTGCCGGTTCTCCAAATTACTCAAAATTTCCACTACCAGTTCTCCAGAACTGGTCAGAACCTGCTGAATACCATTTTTCTATCTCTGACCAGTATGAGTTAGGGAAGGCACTACTATGGCATCTGTTTTGGTTCTCAGACAAAAAAAATAGTAACCAACAACTCAGTGGCACTAGATTATGGTGAGAAACATCTGTTGGTACAATAATCTCTATAGAATTTTGTACTCTTAAAGGAAGGGGCTACTTTCACCAGATTGTCCTTCTTCTCAAAGTTGCTTTCCCACGTTTGGCATTCCCAGATTAGAAACCAATTCTTATTAAACATTTTATGGTGCCATCATGGAAGGAGGACATGGAGCAAGTCTTCCCCCAAATATTAAAACTGATCTCCACCTTGAGAGCAACTAGGGACTATTCATCATTTTACTTAAAACATGTGGCTTGTTTTAAGAGCCGTGGTGGTGCAGTGGTTAGAATGCAGTACTGCAGGCTACTTTTGCTGTCTGCCGGCTGCCTGCAGTTTCGCAGTTCGATTCTCACTGGCTCAAGGTTGACTCAGTCTTTCATCCTTCTAAGGTAGGTAAAATGAGGACCCAGATTGTTGGGGGCAAGATGCTGACTCTGTAAACCGCTTGAAGAAGGTTGTAAAGCACTGTGAAGTGGTATATAAGTCTAAGTGCTAGTGCTGAGTGCTTGTGCTATTGTTCGTCTTTGGCTTGGAGGAAATGATTGAAACATGAGATGTGGTGGAGCCACAGTGATGAAAGAAAGCACATCCTGCCTCCTTTCATCCTTGGGAATATGCAACCACTATCTCGCAGGGACAACACATAACAAGGTGCTCTACGGTGCTGTTACCTACCATAAGTGATCAAGAAGTAGTTCTCCCTGCCAGCCACAATACAGGTAGTTCTCAACTTAACACAAATCATTTAGCGCCATTCGAAGTTACAGTGACACTGACCAAAGTGGCTTATAAGCAATATACTTATGATCATTGGAGCATCCCCCATGTTTGTGTGATCAAAATTCGGGTGCTTGGGAAATGGCATGCTTTTAAGATGGCTGTAGAATCTTGGGGTCATGTGGTTGCCATTTGCGACCTTCCCACCTAATTTGAAAGCCAGTGGGGAAAACCAAATTCATTTAACAACCATGTCGTTCACTTAGCAGCTAAAGAGATTTGCTAAACAGCCATGGCAAAACCGTTTTAAAATTGGACATGAGTCACTTAACAACTGCCTTGTTTAGCAATGAAAATATGTCAAGAGTATATTCATGAACTGGAATAAAGCATGGCAGTGGTGAGATTAAAATTTTCTTACTACTGGTTCTGTGGGCGTGGCTTGGTGGGCGTGGCAAGGGAGGGATACTGTAAAATCTCCAGTCAGAGGTGGAATTTGCCGGTTCTCCGAACTAAAATTTCCACTACTGGTTCTCCAGAACTGGTCAGAACCTGCTGAATACCACCTCTGGAGCTTGGTAACAAGGTCAGCCAATGAATAGATATAGCAACTAAGTCAGCCAATGAGGACTGATTGAAAACTGAAACTAGAAGTAGCCTATGCGTGGGTCTATATTAAGCTCTGCAGCTCTGAAACTATGTTAAGCTCTGAGTCTGTCTATTGAAAATGAAACTGCTTCTCTCCTCTGCTGTGAGACTTGTTTGCTTGCTAAAAACTAGAGCTCTGCTCTGAACCTTTAACATGTCTGCTTCTGTTTGAGTTTGCTCCATGTTGGAGACAGCTACAACTGGTATTGTAAAATTTATTTACATGTTTATAAAGAAGTTAAACGAAGCCTCAGCCATCTGTGTTTACTTTTCTGGTGCTGAATTTATGCTGCAATACTCTGAACAAAATATTGGCCCCAACTGTAGTCAGACTTCAGTTTACAAGTTCCCGGAAGTAGGTTAAGATGATTTGAGTCATATTCACTGGATTTTGAAACAAAGGGCTTTTTAATTAAATGTAGTTGGCGTGTATATGTTTGTGTATTGTTCTGATTTACGGCAAATTATTCGACAGAACAGTCTTTGTTTTTCAGATCTCCAAAGAAGGACTTTCCTTAACTCTCTCTCTCTCCCTCTCCTTGAGCCATGAATGCAGAGTTCCATATTAACAAATTGGAAGCACTTTTTGTCAAGTACTTCAGATGCAGAGCTGAATATTTTACATTTAGAGAGGTTTTGAAGATGAATTGGGTGTGTTTTATTTCACAGAGGGTTAGTATGAGACATTTCATTTAAAGATTCACTGTGAAGGTGGTTTTATTCTATTTTTCTGCTTTGGGTTGACAATTCAAGTTGTAGTATCAAATTGATTTAACAAACCAGAACAGCTTTCATGCTTGTGCAAATGCTGTGGGTTGTTTTTTTTTTTTTTTTTTAAATTGATTTAGGAAACGGAGTCAAATTAGCTCAAATTTCTAGAACTGATGTGGACCAAAATCTTTCCATCTATTTTGATTTAGCATACTCATTTTTACTTTTATTTTAGCAACTTCCTTCAATTTTGGCAGCAGAGTTTTGGAGTATCCTGAAGACCAAGATTTGAAATCTGTATTGAGGGGGTTTTATGTAGTCCCACTGCTGTCCCGAATAGATAAAGGGCAAGGTAAAGATTCCCTCAAGCTGGAGCTTGACTATGCGCACAATTTTATGCATTTTTGCTAAAACAGCAGAAGGGACTGCCTTTTTCCAGAATGGTTATTTTCAATTTCCCCAACTAGCCTGTAAACCTAAGATCTCCTGGTGGTCTCAAATTCAGGTACAAATAGTCCTCAATTTACAATGGCAATTGAAACTACATTTTCCATCACCAAGTGATACATTGTAAAGCAAGGGCAGGCAAGAAATGCCAGTGGGGAAGGGAATTCCGAAGACCAATGACAACCACCATTCAGTACCATCGTAACTTTAAATTGTTGCTGAACAAATGGTTGAAGACTACCTTGTATTGTTTATTTGTTTGGGATATTGGCTAAATTAACAGAATAACAGAGTTGGAAGGGACCTTGTAGGTCATCTAGCCCAACTCCCTGCCCAAGTGGGAGACCCTACACCATTTCTCACAGATGGCAGTCCAATCTCTTCTTGAAAGTCTCAAGTGATGGTGCTCCCACAACTTCCGAGGGCAACTTCTGTTCCATTGATTGATTGTTCTCATTGTCAGAAAATTTCTCCTTATTTCCAGATTAAATCTCGCCTTGTTCAGTTTCCATCCATTATTCCTTGACTGGCCTTCGGGTGCTTTGGAAAGTAGCTTGACCCCCTCCTCTCTGTGGCAGCCCCTCAAATATTGGAAGACTGCTATCATGTCTCCCCGGTCCTTCTCTTCACTAGACTAGCCAGGCCGAATTCCTGCAACCATTCATCATATGTTTTAGCCTCCAGTCTCCTAGATTGATCAGCAAATACAAATAGATGCTTTAGTTCATCAGGCTCACAAGAGTTTTAGAGCAAAGGATCATCCTCTGAATAGTGTTTCAGGGCATGGACTCATAAAAAGTAAGTAGGGTTTTAGATGTTTGATCTAATCTAATGTGGTCAATTTATGACCACAATTAAGCCCAGAATTTCTGTGGCTAAGCAAGACATTTGTTAAGTGGATTTTGTCTCATTTTATGACATTTCTTGCCACAGTTGTTAAATGAATGACTGCAGTTATTAAGTTAGTAACATGGTGGTTTAATGCAGTGGTCACCAACCAATGGGCCGGGGACCACTGGTGGTCCGTGAGAAAATTTTGGTGGTCCGCAGAGAAATGTCACCCCCAAAGCAATTAATGTGGAGTGTGAAGGATGTGTGTTTGTGTTTATTTTCATGGTCATGATGTCCACTGAAGATGGTGTTTGATTTTGTTGTACGAGGTGCAAGGACAATAAAGTAAATTAACTAACTAATCCAGGCTGCATGGGAACACAAGGCTGCGCCGCCCACATGGCCCAGGGGAGCACAAGGCTTGTGTTGCTTGCATTGCGAACAACATTAGATAGTGAGGGGAGGGGGGAAAAGGGTGGAGGGGGGAACGTGCCCCACGCGCCCCACACACCTGGCCTGGCCACCGGGCTGCTTCTTTCCGCTTCTTTCTTCTTCTGCTGCTTTTGGCTGCACGCAAGGAAAGCAGCAAAAGTCTTTCTTTCTCTCCCCCAAACTCCACAAGAAATTAGTCTTTGGGACCCTGCAAGGCCTCCTGCTCCAAGCTCTCTCTCTCTCTCTCTCTCTCTCTCTCTCTCTCTCTCTCTCTCTCTCTTTTCATGATGATGTAAGCTACCCAGAGTCATTTGAGATGGGCAGCATATAAGTGAGATGGAAGCATATAAATAAGATAGATGAGAGAGATATTTTATATAATAGATAGATAGATAGATAGATAGATAGATAGATAGATAGATAGATAGATAGATAGATGATAGATATACATAGATAGTCAGACAGAAAAAAATTGGTATAGATAGATAGATAGATAGATAGATAGATGATAGATAGATAGATAGATAGATAGATAGATGATAGACAGACAGACAGACAGACAGATAGATAGATAGATAGATGATAGAGATAGATGAAAGATTGAGAGAGAGATAATAGATAGATAATAGATAGATGTTAGATAGATAAATAGATAAAAGATAGATAGAGATAGATAGATAGATAGATAGATAGATAGATAGATAGATAGATAGATAGATAGAGATAGACAGACAGAAAAAAATCGGTATAGATAGATAGATAGATGATAGAGATAGATGATAGATTGAGAGAGAGATAATAGATAGATGTTAGATAGATAAATAGATAAAAGATAGATAGATAGATAGATAGATAGATAGATAGATAGATAGATAGATAAGATAGATAGATGACAGATGATAGATAGATGATAGATATAGAAGATAGAAATGATAGAACTCGGCGGGGGTCTGGACCAAAGCTGGGGAGCAAAATAAGAAGTCTATGGGTTGCAGGTTGCAAGCACGCACACCACACTCATGTAGCATATGCCGTTCCTTCTATTGACCATGGAGGATATTTTCATAATGGCCATTACTATGCTTTAATTTAAACAGTGACAAGGAGGGGGGCCAACTGCTTAACTAAAACAGTTTTGCTTATAAAGGGAATATTCCTTCTTGACAGCTGCTGAGGAGATGGGAGCATCAGCCAAGCAGGTCAGCATGCTGGAGAAGCCCAACACGGCATGGCAATTAGCTAGGAAGCTGAATAAGCCCAGGAGACAAAGACACAAGAGAAGTGTGGGGAAGCTCATTTGCATTGATTTTAAACACACATAAGTCTGGCGGTCTACACAGATGGAAATGGGAACCCTCCCATAATTACTGAATCCTCATCAGGATCCCCCATAGGTAAGGAGGCCTCCTTTAATGATGACACAGGAATAACTTCTCTATGCAAAATAATTTCCCCTGCAGCTAAAAACGGCACTGAAGAAGCCGTTTTGTATTTTGAGAGAGGCAATTGCAGTTGTGACACTCAGGTTAGGTTGTGCTTCTGTTAGGACTGAAATTCACTTTTTATACCAATCAATCAGATCATGGAATTGGAATATAAAGAAGCGCTATTGTGACATCACGACATCAGTATATTTATGTTGCTAATTCAAGATACTGTATTATTATGTATCTTCACATATAGATGATGAAGATTAGACTGCCAACCTCAATTCATACATACTACCCTCTATTTAAATCTTTTTGTTTTGCTATGGGCATAGAGATAAATTAATTGTGCGGTTATGAAGGTGGTAGCAGCTCAGCCCTGGTTATTTCTTCTGAATTCGTTTGCGATCCATCTCCTATCACCTCCCATAAATTCTTTCTGTTGGAAATCAAAGCTCTTTGTCTAGTCTATTTTGTACACCTTAAACTGTGGTTCTCAGCTGTGATTGAAGGCCCAAACTCTTTGTCACCATAGATATCCTCAATTTGCAGCCGTTCATTTAGTGACCGTCTGCAGTTACAGCTGTATTGAAAAAAGTGACTTATAACTGCTTTTCCACACTTGCAGTATTTCCATGTGATCAAACTTCGGATGCTTGACAACTGGCTCATATTTATGAAGGTTGCAATATTCTGGGGTCATCAGTGATGGTATGCTACTGGTTCAGCCCGGTTCAGCCGAACAGGTAGTTTTTTTTAAAAGCTCCGATTAGCTCCCATGATTAGCTGAGAGGATAAAAGACTGAAAAGCGCATGGGAGGGGTAGGGTGGAAGGGTTGCTCCTAGTTTTTTGTTTCTTCAACCTCTCAGCTAATTGGCTTGTTAGGGGTGCAACCGTGAGTGACTAAGGTAGGATTCCACTGCTGGGGCTCATGTGATCACCTTTTGTGAACCTCTGACAAAATGAATGGGGAAGCCAGATTCATTTAACAACGGTGTTACTAATTTAACAATTGCAGTGATTCACTTAACAATTGTGGCAAGAAAGATCATAAAATGAGCCAAAGCTCACTTAATAAACATCTCCCTTGGCAACAGAAATTTTGGGCTCAATTGTGGTCATAAGTTGAGGACTATCTGTATAATATCTGTATTATAATCTGTATAATATCTATATTCAACTGTGAATCTCCAGGGTCCTGAACTGGCATCAGAAAGTGCCAAAATACTTAAAAATAAGTCCTTGCTCTCTACATAGGGACGTGGTGGATCAGTGGTTAAGACCTGGGCTTGTTGATCAGAAAGGTTGGCAATTGGGCAGTTTGAATCCCTAGTGCCACGTAACAGAGTGAGCTCCCGTTACTTGTCCCAGCTTCTGCCAACCTAGCAGCTTGAAAGCATGTAAAAATGCAAGTAGAAAAATAGGAGCCACTTTGATGGGAAGGTAACAGCATTCCATGCGCCTTTGACGTTTAGTCATGCCGTCCACATGACCATGGAGATATCTTTGGGCAGCGCTGGCTCTTCAGCTTTGTAACAGAGATAAGCACCACCCCCTAGAAGAAATGACTAGCACGTATATGCAAAGGGAACCTTTACCTCTCCACAAACAAAAGCAAATGAAAAGGAAAACTGGTTTGTTGAATATGTGTTAACTTCCAGCATCAAATCTAAGAATTCATCTTCAATCTCATAAACTTCCTTGGTAAATTTAAACAGTGTATATTGCAGCCACTTTCTTGGAAGGTTTTACATCTTCATAGAAGAGGAGGATATGGAGAATAGGGAGTAGGGGATTTTCTGGAATAACAGGTAGCATTCTTGTAATCAGAGTTTTGGAATTAGTCATATTTCTTTATCACAGCCATTTTTAAGAATGATGCAGCTTGCTCTCAAAATTCCAGTTGTTCAGTTCGAAATCCAGTTCAAAATTTACATGTTCAGGTTATTCATTTTATTTTTTATAAATAACTCAAGGCAATGAACATACCTAGTACTCCTTCCTCACCCTCTTTTCCCACAATAACAACCCTTTGATGTTAGTTGGGCTGAGAGAGAGTGATTGGACCCAAATCACCCAGTTGACTTTCATGGCTAGACAAGATTAGAATTCACAGTCTCCTGGTGATTCGTCCAAAGTCACTTAGCCACTTTCATGTCGAAAGTGGGATTAGAATTCACAGCCTCCTGGTTTCTAGCCAGATTACATAACCTCTGGACAAAGTTGACTCATATACAAAGGTAGCACATCTTTTTCTAATAAAAGATAAAATAATAAAAATGATAGGGGGAAGGGTCTATTTCTGAATTAAATTCCATGGCAACACTTCTGTTTGTTTCTAAGGATAATCTCATGCTTGTAGTAGCTTCCAGGAGCAACATTCTTATCAAAGGCTAACCAGCCTTTTGAAGAAGTCCGCATTGTCACTGATACCTGAAATGCAACAATTAAAACTATTAAGGTCAAGATTGCAGATTTATGATAGAGGTAGTTTTTGCTTCACATTCTGTTTATCCTTTACTTTCTCATTCTGTTTTCAAACTTTAAAAAGAAAAAAAAAGGAGATAGATCACTGTTTGTTTAAAATAAAAAGAACTACTTTTAATATTTTTCTAAGAGGACCTTACTTACAAAGAAGGTTTTCTGCCCACTGCATATTGAACCCTTCAATTTCTGTCCAGGGTAGGTTTATAGGCAGCCCAAGATCTACCAATTCTGATTTTTTTAAAAAATTATCTTTTAAAAAGGAAAGAGACATATCCTGTGATCAGGATAATAGATCATGCAATGCGTTAAAAAAAATGTTCCCACATGAATTCTCCTTGCATAGCTGTCAAAAAAGCAAGGCAGGTTGGGACATGTTACCTCTCATGCACAGGAACAGTACAAACAAGGAAGGGAGTGGGCAGACTGCCTTGGCAAGCTTGTAGAACCAGTGCTTTCCAGATGTGAGAATGACTACACAGAAAACATTCACGCTCAGCATACCCGAACATTTTATTTTCTAACCTAATATCACTGCTCTTAAAGGGATGATCATCTTCTTCCATTTTGTAATCATCTTTGACTTTCAAGCCAGATCAAAGTTGCCGTTTTCCTTTGGATGACCTTGGGGTAGTCTAATCAAAATAGTGCATCTGGACTCAGGACTAGAAAAGGGCTAAAACTTATTGCTTGGAGTTTTACAATTCACAGTGGACAGTAGCAGGGGTGGGATGCAAATAGTTTTACTACTGGTTCTGTGGATGTGGTTAAGTGGGCATGGCTAGATGGACATGGCCATATGACTGGGTGCGTGTAGCTTCTTTTATATGTTTTTGCAGCACACCCCCCCCCCCATGCTCTGTTTTTATGTTTTTTTGCCTCCTGGATCTTAGGGAAGCCTCCTGGGTAAGACAGCACAGCTGATTGTTGGAACAGCTGATCATTGGGAGGAAAACTAAAAAAAATAAATACCAGTTTGGGGAAACCGGTAGCTGTTTCTTTACTACTGGTTCACTTGAACTGGGCTGAACCAGTAGAATATCACCACTGTTGTAAGTCTTTGATTTACAACAGTTCATTTAATGACCTTTCAAAGTTACATCGTCATGAAAAAAATAAACTTACGACTTTTTACTTATGATTCCCCCTCTTTTCCCTCATCTAAATCATTTATGGAGAGAATTGTGTCTAAAATGGACCCTTGGAATACCCCAATGCTTACTTACTACCATGCAGATTTAGTTCCATTGAGGACTGAGTGCAATTTGTCATCCAGTTGTAAATACACCTGGTAGTGATGCTATATACCCCCTACCCCCTTTTTTTTTAGCTTACCAAGAAGTAGGTTGTGGTCTATTTTGTCATATGCCTTACTGAAGTTCAAGTATACTATATCCACTGCATTTCACTAGCCCATTAGCCAGTTTATCAAAGAATGAAATAAGATTTGTTTGGCATGATCTGTTTTTGACAAACCCACGTTAACTTCTGGTAATAACTTTGCCTGCTTGTAGGTGTTGGCAGATCTGTTTCTTGGTGATCTTTTCCAGGATTTTCCCAGGTATTGATGTCAAGCTGATTAGTCCATAGTTTCCTGAATGTGGGTCGTCCCCCACCCCTTTATTTATTTATTTTTTAAATAGGAACCATACCAGCTCTTTTCCAGTCCTCTGATAGTTCCCCGGTGCTACAGGATCTTTCAAATATACGGTTTAATGGTTCTATGATCTCATCTGCTCCTTTGGAACTCTGGGATGTAATCTATCAGATCCCGGTGATTTGAACAAGTGCTGTGATATTTGGCAATATCCAGTTTATAATGATATTTGCTTGGGGCAAAATCGTTGCTGGTTTCTATTCTCAAAGCAAAAGATCTTCGTATTGCTTCCCTACAAATCACTATCCACTGTTTCCTATTCCTATTAGCTTTGGGAAAATCCCAGGATTGTAGGTCTAATTATAGAAACACTACAGTTATGTATTTTCATCCTCACACTCTTCCTCCATATTCTTTAGTGGAATCATCAAGGAGACTAGCTTTTAGGCAGAAACTTGATTTAAGGCAATAAGGAATCCTGTTTATCCAGTTTCACGCCTCGGTTGAAACATCGGTAGTCCTCATCATACAACCATTTATTTTGCAATAATTTGAAGTTATAACGGCATTGAAAAAAGTGACTTATTGATGGTCCATGCACTTACAGCCGCTGCAGCATCCCTACAGTCACGTGATCAGATGGATACTTGACAACCAGCATGTACTTACAAAAGTTGCAATATTCCAGGATGATATGATTGCTATTTGTGACCTTCTCGGATGGCTTCCAACAAGCAAAGTCAATGAGGAAAGCTACATTTACTTAGGGGCTACATACTTCACTTAACAAAGATGACAAAAATAGTTGTAACATTGGCCATGATTAACTTAACCATGTAACTTGGCCATGTAAATTCTGGTTCCAGTTATGGCTGAAGTCAAGGACTACCTTCAGCTTCTGCCACCCTCACAAACTGGCCATAGAACAAGGACCTTCAAAGATAGCCTACAAAAATATGGATTGAGTTATCTGCATGGAGAAGTCCCGTACATCATGTTATTCTTGCCATGAAAGATCCTAATGGCAGAGATAATATACTCACTCTGACTGGGGGAAAAAAAAAAAGAAATGAAAAAGAGTTTCTGAGCAGATCCCGAGGGCTGGAAAACAACACCCAAATATTTATACATCTTAACCTGCTCAATCATATGTCTGTTCATCTGCCAGCTGCATTTTGTTAAGCATTAGAGAAGACCATGACTTTGGTCTGGCAGGAATGAATGACAAGCTTTCCCAACAAAGCTATGAATAAAAGGCAGAATGATCTTCGCTGAGCACAAAGCTGAAAAAAAAAAAAGCATGGAGGACTGGTGCCAAAGTAATTTGCAGGCAAGCATTGCACGATGTGTGTGTGTGTGTGTGTTTCCTTCACAGCTGCAAAGAGTGACATTTTATGCATATTGGAGAAAATAACATAATTGTTGTACGAATAATTACAGTATTTCTCATCCACCGAGCATGCTGGAAAGAAGGATAATCTCAGTTGCAGTCCTCTTTTTATGCCTTCACGCCTCTTGTAAAAAGCAATTCCTCATGGGGTATCCTCCCTCCGCCCCCATTCTCTAATTTCCCATTAATTGAAATGTAGCAGTAGACAGCCAAAAGAAAGAAAGAAAACCCTGTAATCCTCTATCAAGATTATCAGTTCTCCAGGTCATTGCTGTCTTAAAGGTGCTTTTTATTTCTCTTTTTCAAAAGGCAACTGGACTGTTTTTGTGGAAGATATTTCACTTTTCATTGAAAAAAGCTTCATCAGTTCAGTGAGAGAGAAGAAAACACACGAGCTATTTTTTTTTATGCAGGTGTTTTATATTCTGTCTTCGTTGCTTTTGTTTCTCCTTCCTGACCCTAGAATATTCATTTTAATTCAAAAGTAGAGCATAACGTTAGCAGTAAATAATTAATTGACAGCTTGTTAGAAACACCCAGGAACACTTATTCTTCCGTTTTTACTTCAGGTCTAGAGGTAGTTTGCCAGTGGAGAACAGTTGAGAGCATGTTGAATGGGTAACAGTGGAAAAAGGACTCAACACCTCTGTAATTTAATGCAGCGAAATAAAATAAAATAAAATACAGAGAAGTATAAAATAAATTGGACATTGCTTGGTATGGCATTCCCTAAGAAATTTTAAAAACCCACCTATCTCCAAATTGAGTGTTGCTATTATTAGAAATAACTAAAATAATGGCTAAGCTTTAATGTTTCCTAGAACTTTTTGTCAAGCAAAATGTTACAGAAAACAGAAGACTGGAAAGTGGCAAGAAAAGACAGAAAATAGGTTAAATGTTCAAGACAAGAGGGTTGACATTTGAAGATGGTCCCTTGATAACAGTTATGGACCAAATGATCAGAGTTTGGGATTGCTCAAGGAGAAACACAAAATTCATTAGTGCTCTTTACATTTTCCAGCAATCTTGCATATAAACAGTACAATATAAAACAGGAATAAATATTACAACTTTCCTGCCTACAATGCAGATGATACAACAGTGGTGGGACTTATCTCTGGGGGAGGAGGATGAGTCTGCCTACCGAGATGAGGTGGGCCGGTTGCTTTCGTGGTGTGGAGACAATAACTTGGTCCTCAACACCAATAAGACCAAGGAGCTTATAGTGGATTATAGAGGGAACAGATCAGACATCCAGCCCTTGCTTATCAATGGAGGCCGAGTGGAGCAAGTGGCCAGTTTTAAGTTTCTGGGTGTTACCCTAAAAGAGGACCTGACCTGGGGTGCCCACATTGCAGCCCTGGTCAAAAGGACTCAGCAGAGATTATACTACCTGAGGCTTCTCAGAAAACAACTGAATGAGAAACTGCTGGTGACCTTCTATCGCTGCACCATAGAGAGCATTTTAACATACTGCACCTCTGTATGGTTTGCCAATTGCACAGTGGGAGATAGGAAAGCACTCCAGAGGGTTAATGTCATTGCCCAGAAGATCATTGGTTGCCCTCTCCCCTCTTTGGAAGAGCTTTATAGCTCCTGCTGCCTTAAGAAAGTTCAAAACATTCTCAAAGATCCATCTCATCCTGGGAAGCCTTTTTTTTTTTAAACTATTACCATCTGGCAGACGGTACAGAATAATAAAAACAAGGGCAAATAGGCTGAAAAACAGCTTCTATCCCAGGGCAGTAGCTCTTTTAAATTCTGCTGTATAGTGCAGTGTTGGTGTGGTGTCGGGGGTTTCTGGTTCAATGTGTGATGGGTGAAGGATGTGTGTTTGTGTTTATTGTCATGGTCATGGTCATGGTCATGATGTACACTGAAGATGGTGTTTGATTTCGTTGTACGAGTTGCAATGACAATAAAGTAAACAAAGCAGGAAACTTATTTGAGGTGATACCCTTTTTTTCTTGGGTATATATATATTATGTAGCACTCTTGAAACAGGAAATGTTTGAATTTAGCTCAGTGAAAATCTAAATTTGTCCAATAATATTCATTTTGAGATTTTCCTTTAATCCATCAAGAACTGAATATATAAACAATTTTGACATACTGTAATGTATCTGGAGATAACATGTTCAATTTCAAAGCTATCTCCCATAGCAAAACCAATTATTAGCACCTGTTAATACTTTCTAAAGTTTTCTCTCCAACTTTAGTTTTCTGTTGAAGCAATCCTCTGGAGACTTGGTTCCTGGAATATTAGAAAGTATTTTCTTCTCCTTTTCCTCATGATTGGTCAAAAGTCTCCAGAGTTTCATTATGAAGATGAAGGATTATTATTTTTGTCTCTTCCATCATTCCATCCTCCCACTTTTTGTAACAGATTCCTTGTCTCGTTTCACAAAACAAGGAACTGACTGGATAGGAAGATGGATAATGCTAGCTGGGCAGCAGAGAATTCCTCATGGCACTATTACATCTTTTGCATTTACTTCTCACAACAGACCTTTGTCTATTTCTTTTCAGAGGCTTGATTCAGAAGACTAGCTGGCATTAGTTGGCCGCTTGGCTTAATTTTCCCAGAAGTAAAAATAAATCCATATTATTTATCACTGGGAAATTAATAGCACATCTAATGTCAGCCAGAATAGAAAGGGCATGAAGTGGTTTGTTTTTTTCACTATCAATCTGGCAGTTCCCAGCAGTAATTTAAATGCATCTTTAATGGGGAATATAACTATGTACTATGTATCAAACGTACATGACAAGTTTCCACAATAGTGAGCAGTTGGAAGAAATGTACTATAGACAAGCAAGTTTCTGACTTCAGTTCCTTCATAGTGAAACTCAAACAAGGGACCAAATTAGTGTAGACTTTACTCCGTGTTATTGTTCAAGTTATCTTTAATCTTTACCTTCCTTGATAATTGCAACCGTTGATATCAAATCATATAGCAAAATTAAATAGATTTTGCAAGCATACGAACGGCCACAGAAGCTTTCCTCATTAAGTTGGTTCCTACATTGCATCAAGACTAAATCCAGGGTAACAAAACACATTTGTTATTGTGGCCCTATAACAACGATAGGAGATGCGGTGGCTGAGTGGCTAAGATGCTGAGCTTGTTGATCAGAAGGGCCAGCAATTCGGCAGTTTGAATCCCTAGCACCGTGTAACAGAGTGAGCTCCTGTTACTCCTGTTGCCAAGAATGACATGGCCATAGGCATATATTATAGGCCACCCAATCAAGCAGAAAAAATAGATGTCCTTTTTGCCAGCCAACTAACAAACATATGCAGGAAACACACAACAATAGTAATGGGAGACTTCAATTATCCTGATATCAATTGGAAAACTAATTCTGCACCAAGTGAGAAATCAAATAAGTTCCTAACCAACCTAGCTGACAACTTTGTTGTCCAAAAGGTAGAGGGTGAAACTAGAGGGACAGCCATACTGGACTTAATTCTTACAAACAGAGAAGATGTGATAGAGGGAGTTGAAACTGCAGGAACCTTGGGTGAGAGTGACCATGTCATACTAGAATTCAACATAACACAAATACAAGCAACAGAACATAATGACACCAGAGTCTTGGATTTTAAAAGAGCTGATTTCAATAAACTCAGAGAGAACTTGGGAAAGATTCCATGGATGAAAATCTTAAAGGGGGAAAACAACTCAAGAATCTTGGGAAACTCTAAAAAGTATGATCATAGAAGCCCAGACCAGCACAATACTACCGAGAAAGAAAAACAAGAAATCCAAAAGAAACCAACATGGCTACACAAAGATCTCTTTGGCAAACTGAAAGAAAAAAAGGACAAGTACGTAAAATGGAAAGAAGGACATACAACTAAGGCAGAATATCAGCAGATAGCCAGAATCTGCAAAGACGAAGTCAGAATAGCAAAGGCTCAGAACGAACAAAGACTTTCAACAAAAGTCAAAGATAATAAAAAAAGCTTCTTCTAACATATAAATAACAAGAAAAAAATCAAGGAAACAGTCAGTCCACTAAAGAGAGAAGATGACAAGGAAGTAACAGGCAACAGAGAAAGTAGAACTGCTTAACTCATTCTTTGCCTCTGTCTTCACACAAAAAGAAACTATAGCTCAACCCACCAAAAACATAACCGTAAAAGACAGACCAGAAATAAAAGTTAAAATAAGCAAAAGAATAGTAAGAGAATACCTGTCTGATCTTGATGAAAACAAATCAACAGGGCCTGATGGATTACATCCCAGAGTTTTAAAGGAGCTGGCAGAAGTCATCTCAGAACCATTGCACCATATCTTTAAAAAATCCCAGAGCACCGGGGAACTACCAGAGGACTGGAAAAGATCTGATGTGGTTCCCATCTTCAAAAAAGGGGAAAAAAACAGACCCAGGAAACTATACACCAATCAGCCTAACATCAATACCCTGGGAGATACTGGAAAAGATAATAAAAAAACAGATCTGCCAACATCTAGAAACAAGTAAAGTAATAACTACCAGTCAGCACGGGTTTGTTAAGAACAGATCATGCCAAACCAATCTTATTTCATTCTTCAACACAGTGACTAAATTAGTAGACCAGCAAAATACTGTGGACATAATATATTTAGATTTCAGCAAGGCATTCGATAAAGTAGACCACAACCTACTTCCTTGTCAGCTAGAAAAAAGTGGAATAGATAGCACCACCACTAGATGGATTCGCAACTGGCTGGCAAACCGTACTCAATGAGTAGTCCTTAATGGGTCTAAGTCTACATGGAGGGAAGTAAGCAATGGGTTGCCACAAGGTTCCGTCTTAGGCCCAGTACTCTTCAATATCTTCATTAACGACTTAGATGAGGGAATAGAAGGGGAACTTATCAATTTTGCAGATGATACTAAGTTGGCAGGAATAGCTAACACCCAAGAAGATAGGCTCAAGATCCAGATGGATCTTGACAGACTAGAACACTGGGCCCTATCTAACAAAATGAAATTCAATATAGAGAAAAGTAAAGTCCTACACTTAGGCAAGAAAAACCAAAAGTATACAAATAGACTGGGTGAAACCAGGCTCATAGCAGTAACTGGGAGAGGGATCTTGGAGTCTTAGTGGACAGCCAGCTAAATGTGAGCCAGCAGTGTGCAGCCGCCGCAAAAAAAGCTAATGCAATCCTAAGTTGTATTAACAGAGGGATACAGTCAAGATCAAGGGAAGTACTAATACCACTCTATAAAGCCTTAGTAAGACCACACCTAGAGTATTGCATCCAGTTTTGGTCACCACATTATAAAAAAGATAGAGACTGAGACTCTAGAAAAAGTACAGAGAAGAGCAACCAGGGTGATTAGGGGACTGGAGGCTAAAACATACAATGAACGGTTGCAGGAACTGGGCTTGGCTAGTCTAGTAAAGAGAAAGACCAGGGCAGACATGATAGCGGTCTTCCAATATTTAAGGGGCTGCCACAGGGAGGAAGGGGTCAAGCTATTTTCTAAAGCTCCTGTAGGCCAGACAAGGAATAATGGATGGAAACTGAACAAGGAGAGATTTAACCTGGAAACAAGGAGAAACTTTCTGACAGTGAGAACAATCAACCAATGGAACAGCTTGCCCTCAGAAGTTGTGGGAGCGCCATCAGTTGAGACCTTCAAGAAGAGATTGGACTGTCATTTGTCAGAAATGGTGTAGGGTCTCCCCCTTGGATGGGGGGTTGGACTAGATGACCTACAAGGTTCCTTCCAACTCTGATTATCTGTACTTCACCCAGCTTCTGCCAACCTAGCAGTTCAAATGCATGTTGTTAGGAATAACATAAGTTACCTAACGTAGTTTGGGTAAAATAATATATATAAACTATGATTGTAAGTTAAAGTGTGTGTCACTTTAAACAGCAAAGCATGTAATTTTGGGTGCGGCTGTAAATCGCCATAAGAGGGAGCAAGAGAACCTTGCTAGCTTACTGATTGCTGGTTTAATGAATTCCTTGCTGACAATGATGGATTGTTAACTGCGTGTTCTTTACTGTTGCTGAAAGAAGAAAGGAGGTTTTACTTCTTCTTATCTCATACTGCGAAGAGAAAAATTACTGGACTGATATTAGTAAGTTTAATGAACTCTTTTTCGACACTGGACTTTGCAACTGATTAATCCCCAGACGGACTGAACTAAGTGAATGATATATGGACTGTTTGACTATGCTATAAATCTTACTGGAATAAACTATTTAACTAGCACATTGTATCTGTTTTTACTGAGTGTAAGCTACAATAACGTTTATCTCACATATTTGCCTGCCTGCCTGACTGCCATGCAGGTTCTGCTAGGGTGTATATCCCTAACACTGGTTATGGGCCCAGGCTGCACAGTCAGACTAACCAGGATATAACAGGCTTATATAAAGTGAGAGTTTGTGTAGTTACACAATACTGTAAACAGACAGCTGTGTTTTATTAATTATAGTTTAATATCCAGAAAAAGATGGCACAAGTCAATTTACAAAGTTTGTCTCTAATATCCAAACTGGATGGAACAAACTATGTTTCATGGTCTATGAAATGCAGCCTACTTCTACGCAGAGAAGGTTTGTGGAGTATAATTCAAAACCCACCAGAGGTAGATGCATGGGATCCGGAGGATGAGGATGATGCCCAGAAAATACAAGAATATAAACTGAAGAATGAGCAAGCTCTCTGTATAATAGGACTGACACTCTGTGACCAGCAGCTTGTCCATATTCGTGGAAAAGAAACAGCTGCGAAATGTTAGGAGAATTTAAAGAAGATTTATGTTCGAGACAGTGTAGGAGCACATATAAATCTTACACGGAAACTGTTCAGAACACATCTTCAAAAGAATGGAGATATGTTGAATCATATAAACACAATGAAGAGAATTTTTCAGGAACTGCATGAAAAAGAACTTATCTTCACAGAACTCCATCAGGTTTATATAATTTTGTCTTCGTTAGATGAGAACTATGACGACTATGTAACTTCACTGCCAAAAGATAACCTCACATTAACTGACATTACTGGCAGATTAATTGAAGAAGCCAGGAGAAGGCTTGAAAGGGATCAACTCAGAAGGGAACCACAAGAAGATAAAGAATCTACGACAGCCTATACAATTAGAAAATGTTTTAATTGTGGAGGAAAAGGACATTTGGCTAGATTCTGCAAGAAAGGAAAACGCAACAACGCCAGCCAGAATGCTAAAAGGCATCAAAAGAATGAAAAATGCTTAGAGTTAGCCATGTATAGCAACGAAACTGTGAATAATAATTTATGGGTTGTAGATAGTGGAGCATCGCACTGTATAACGAAAGATAAGAAAAGATTTGTTAAGATGTCCACAAGTTCACAGCAGATATCGTTAGCTAATGGCTGGAAAATGAAAGCAAAAGGTGAAGGTATTGCACATTGTTCTTGCATAAAAGAAAATGTAAAAATGTTATATGTACCACAACTTAAGTTTAATTTGCTTTCGGTTAGAGTTTTGATTAAAGTAGGTTATGTAGTTACCTTTAGGAGAGAAAACTGCATAATAGAAAAAGAAGGTAAAAAAGTGACTGCAACTTTAAAAGGTGAATTGTATGTGTTAAATGATAATCAGTCAGAGGTAGCTAACACAGTTTATAATAACGTTAAACCTCATGATGAATGCATACATTTGTTACACAGACGTTTAGGGCATATAAATTTTAAAATGCTCAAGCAAACGGTTGAACTGTCTGAAGGTATAAAACCGAAGCCTTGCAGTAAGTATTTGCACTGCAATGCTTGTAGTCAAGAAAAAAGCAAGGTAATACCAGCAAATAGATTAAATGGATTTAAGACAAAGGAACCTCTAGAGCAGGGGTCCCCAACCACCGGGCCGCGGACCGGTCCCGGTCCGTGGAGCACTCTGTACCGGGCCGCAAAGAAGAAAAATAAAAAAAATGGCGGCTTTCTTCGCCTTCGGTGAATGCTGCTGGGATCAGGGATCAAGGACACAAATGAAAGAAGGGGAGGAGGAAGCAACCGAAGCCTGTCCTGCTCTCTGGCTCAGCGGCTTCGGTTTCTTCCTGCCTCGTTCCTCTCTCAGTCGCTCTCTCGCTGCTCCACCAGCCCAGGAAGAAACTGCTTCAAAGAAGCCGGGGGTGGCTTTTCCTGTCGCCGCAGCTCCTCCGCACCCGTTTACCCCCCACCCCGCCACCCGCCAGTGGTTCAATTCAGTGCTCCGTTCTGCCTGCCTGCCTGTCTGGTTGTTTGGGAGCAGCTTTGGCTGAGAATAATAACTATTCACCTCTTTTTATCAGCCGAAGCTGCTCCGAAACGAAGAAGGCAGGCAGGCAGGCAGAACGGAGCACTGGATTGAACCGTGGGCAGGCGGCGGGGTGGGGGTAAATGGGCGCTTCGGAGGAGCTGCGGCAACAGGAAAAGCCACACACACCCGGCTTCTTTGAAGCAGTTTCTTCCTGGGCTGGTGGAGCAGCGAGAGATCGATTGAGAGAGGAATGAGCAGACACCTGAGGGAGGGAGGGAGACACCTGAGGGATGGGGCTGAGGGAGGCAGGGCCGAGGCGCTCCCTGAACTTGGTGGTTTGCTGGCAAGTCAGGTAATGAAATGTCTGCAAGCAAACCACCAAACTCGGATTCTTCCTCCCCCCGGTTCTTGAAAAAGTGTTTGTGCTTGAAACTGGTCCCTGGTACAAAAAAGGTTGGGGACCACTACTCTAGAGGTCGTATTTGCTGATATTATAGGTCCTAAAAAACCAAGTGTGGGAGGTGCTCGTTATATACTAAGTATAATGGATCATTATTCCAAATATGGTTTCTGTTATTTAATGAAGAGTAAAACGGAAACATATCAAAATTTCTTTAATTGGTTGAAGTTTGCAGAAAGAAAAACTAAAAGGAAATTAGTAACTCTTGTAACTGATAATGGTACGGAATTTATAAATAATAAATTCCAAAATAGATTGAAGATGGCAGGTGTTGAACATAAAAAGTCTGCACCATATAGGCCACAACATAATTCCTTTATAGAAAGACGAGGCCAAACAATACAGGAAATGGCTCGTACTATGTTGTCGGATTCAGGATTACCTGAAACTTTGTGGGGAGAAGCAATAATGTGTGGTAATCATATATTGAATAATGTTTTTAACTCAACAACTGGTGAATTACCATTCACACGGTGGCATGGTAGAAAACCTGACCTAAGCTACATGCACACATTTGGAGCACCAGCATGGGTGCATATTCCTACACAACTGAGACACAAGGGTCAGCATAGGGCTAAAAAGTTATTCTTTGTAGGTTATGAATCTAATCACAAATCATACAGATTCTGGGAAAAATGTTCACCTAGAGTTTACTGTAGTGCTAGTGCACAATTCCTAGAACATGTAGGATGGGAAAAACTGGAGCAAGATTCAAGTAAGGAAGTAATCATAGAAACCTACAAAAGACCAAAATCACATATCAGTAATAAGAAGAGTACAATTAAAGAGGAAGTACAGGAAGAGCACATAGGACCAGAACAGGAAGAAATAGGTGAACAGGAAGAAATACATAACCAGGAACAGGTAGTACATGAAAGTCCGCCTGTAAGCCCTGTAATACCTAGACGTTCTACAAGTGAAACCAGACCACCTGACAGGTACCAAGCAAATGTAGTTTGCCAAGTTAGTAAAGTTCCAACTACTGTTGAAGAACTTAGAATGTATCCAGAAAAGGAACAGGAAAATTGACAAAAAGCAATGGAGAAAGAATTAAATTCATTAAAACAAATGCAAGTTTATGAAAATGTTAAATTACCTCCAGGAGAAAAGTCCATTGGCTGTAAATGGATATTTAAATTAAAAACAGGTAAAAATGGGACTGTTGCCCATAAGGCTAGGTTGATAGCTCAAGGATTTAATCAAACTGCATGTGATTATGATGAAGTATTTGCACCTAGTCTAAAAGCAACAACCTTGAGAGCAGCTTTAGTGTGGGCAGCTAAGAAGAATTATATTATAAATCACTTAGATGTAGAAACTGCCTATCTGCATGCACCATTGCAGCACACTATATATTTAAAGAAACCTATAGGAATCAAGGATGATAAAAATAATAATGACTGTTGGAAACTTAAAAAGAGTCTCTATGGATTAAAACAATCTGGTTACGAATGGAACCAATATATTGTTAAGGAGTTAAACAATATAGGGTTTAAACCAGGTTTAGCTGATCCATGTTTATTTAAAAGAGAGAAAAATGGAATAGTGTCATTATTATTGTTTTTTATAGATGATATTGCTTTAATTACTAAAACTAATAATGAAGCTACTGAAATAATATCATTATTAGGTAAAAGGATAAAATTAAAGCAATTAGGAGAGATAAAACAGTATCTCGGATTGACAATAAATAAAACAAAAAGTGGCTATAAGATATCTCAAGAGGATAAGATTTATCAATTACTAAAAACATAAGATGGAACTTTGTAAACTGGCTAAAACTCCAATGAGTCAGGAATTTGGCCACACTGATGCTCAAAGTTCAAAATTCGATAAGACTATTTATCAATCACTAATTGGTAGTTTATCGTATATTAGTAATTGGTCAAGGCCAGATATTGCCTATGGCATTAATCAATTGGCAAGATTCAACGCTGAACCCACTGAACAACACTGGCAAGCGACAAAGCGTATATTAAGATATCTTAAAAGGACAATGCACTATGCATTGTATTTGGAGCCAAAAGATGATCTGATTTTAAGTGCATATGCTGATGCAAGTTTTGCAACAGACATAAACACTAGGAAATCAACTTCAGGTATGGCTATACTATTAGGAAAAGCACTGATTGGTTGGAAGTCAATTAGACAGCAACACATAAGTATGTCCACAATGGAAGCAGAATTTTCATGTCTATCTTTATTATGTACTGATTTAATTCTGTATAAACAGTTGTTATTAGATATGGGAATAACTGTTAATGATTCCATTGTAGTTTATGAGGACAATCAAGCAGCCATACGGTTGGCTACAAATATTGCTGTGAAAACGAGATCTAAGCATACAGATCTTAGATATCTGAATGTAAGACAATCTGTAAAAAATGGTTTAATAAGATTGGAATATTGCATGACTGAAGAAAATTTTGCTGATCAGTATACAAAAGCCCAAGGTCCAGTAAAACATAAAGAAAGTTGTGACAACTATGGTTTGAAGTTGTAAATAGATATATATATTATTATATTACCCAAAAGGGGAGAATGTTAGGAATAACATAAGTTACCTAACGTAGTTTGGGTAAAATAATATATATAAACTATGATTGTAAGTTAAAGTGTGTGTCACTTTAAACAGCAAAGCATGTAATTTTGGGTGCGGCTGTAAATCGCCATAAGAGGGAGCAAGAGAACCTTGCTAGCTTACTGATTGCTGGTTTAATGAATTCCTTGCTGACAATGATGGATTGTTAACTGCGTGTTCTTTACTGTTGCTGAAAGAAGAAAGGAGGTTTTACTTCTTCTTATCTCATACTGCAAAGAGATAAAATTACTGGACTGATATTAGTAAGTTTAATGAACTCTTTTTCGACACTGGACTTTGCAACTGATTAATCCCCAGACGGACTGAACTAAGTGTATGATATATGGACTGTTTGACTATGCTATAAATCTTACTGGAATAAACTATTTAACTAGCACATTGTATCTGTTTTTACTGAGTGTAAGCTACAATAACGTTTATCTCACATATTTGCCTGCCTGCCGTGCAGGTTCTGCTAGGGTGTATATCCCTAACACATGTAAAAAATTCAAGTAGAAAAATAGGGACAACTTTGGTGGGAAGGTAACAGTGTTTTGTGCGCCTTTGGCACTTAGTCACGCTGGTTACATGACTACAGAGACATCTTCTGACAGCGTTGGTTCTTCAGTTTTGGAACAGAGATGAGCACTGCCATCTAGAGCCAGAAACAACTAGCACGGATGTGCGAGGGGAACCTTTACCTTTACTAACAGGGGTGTCAAATTCACATCGTCATGGAGGCGTCATGTGACATATTGGGACTTTTCCCCCCTTTGCTAAACCGGATGTGGCCAACATGTGACATATCTAGTCCATGGATCGGGAGTTTGACAGCCCTGCCCTATAACATACTATCCCCAAATAATCTACACAGGTGGTCCTTGATTTATGATCACAGTAAGGCTGCTGTTAACAGTTAACAACCAGATTTTTTGACCTTTTTGCTATTTTCATCACTGACATTGTTTGTCAGAAGTTGGCTGGGAAAATCTCAAATGGTGATCACATGACTCTCAGATGCTGTATCCATTATAAATGGTTTCTGGTTGCTAAGTGCCCAAATTTTGATTACATGAATTATGTCTGGGGATGCCAGACATAATAGCAAAGAGCAATTTTAAGCCACTTTTTTCAGTGTTGTAATTTTGAATGGTCATTATATGAGTGGTTGTAAATTTAGGATTGTCTGTATGATGCTTCGATAAAATGGCCCAGTTTGCAGATGTTAAAATAACACACACAATTACAAATTGACCTAATCCAATGTAGTATATGAGTACATAATCTCTGTTCATATTGAGGAAAATGTTGCTAATAAAATTAAAATGCATGGAAGAATTGTACATTCATATAGATTGTGTTTTTTCAAACTTGGAAAATTTAAGCTATGAGGACTTCTATTCCCAGGATCCCCAGTCTGCAGATTTGAAGTCCATACATCTTAAAAGTTGCCAAATTTGAAAAACACTGCTCTGTTTTCTATTCTTCAATCTTTGGTTCAGGAAAAAAAAATGCAGTTTTATTTTGCATCTCATTCACTTGTTTATAATAAAAACTTTTAATGGGATGTGGAATTGCCTGTACACTGCTGCATATAAAACCTTCAGGCATCGGCCAATTCTGGCACCTCCTAATATGAATGTTGGCTTTCATGGCTGCTAGAACAAAACAAATGTGATTTAATTCCTGGCAGAGAAACTGATACTCATACAGTTGAAATGTGTTTGGGGCAAAGCAGGACTGCAAAGATGGACATAAAAGTGGAAGAGTAATCAAATAAAGGCAATCGAGAACTAGTAACAGTGACATATTGCTATTTCCTAACCAGCCTAATGAAAAAAGGACTGAGAACTGGGAAAACAAAATCTTGCTTTTGTCTGGAAAAAGAGAAACCTCTGGAGAATTCAAGTTACAGATATCATGGCATTACCGCAGAGTATTAAATGCTTCTGAATTAAAATAAATTGACATTTTGTTTTGTATCCTACAAAGACTTAACAACTTAGCTTGCTGTTATTATTCAATATATATTTCTATCCAAAGTCAGACTTCACTGACAATATATGAATCATATATTGTCTCTGCAGAAGACATTTAACTGCATTGAGTATTACTGTAGGATCTTAAGACTAAGTTAAATGTTGTTTTTTAATATAGTTCTTGGATTAAGAAGCACTGTTGAGGAGCCGTTTAGCCACCACCTGTACTGTATTCCCTTTGACATGATTTACTTACTAATTTTTCACATCCTGAGATGGGAAGAGTTGCAAAACAGGACAATTTTAATCAGAACATCTCTTCTGCTCCCATTTTTTCACAGAACTGCTACGATGTAATATTACTATATTACATCGTAATATGTCACATATCATATTATGATAATTTGTCATAGTAGATGTAATCATCTGCTATGATGTAATCATACTAATGCATGATATGTGTCGGACCAGCCATGACTTAAATCTCTAAATAAAAATGATCCTTGGCTTCATTTGTTGAGAAAGGTATAGATATTTATTAGAGATCATTATTAGAGATCAAAAAATGCATTGCAATATTGCAAAGCCAGAACTAAAATTTGCATGCAAAAATCCCTAAGTTTTCCTTTTCCTTTCCTTAACTGTCTCTCATTGCCCACCCTGGAGTAACCAATAATTAATAACCGGGTTCAGGCAAAAGGTTTTTATAACAATCAGTCCAAGCACAGCTTGGTATGTAGGTCCCCTCCTTCTTCTAGCTGGGTGACTTTGAGGCAGCATCTCAAGGAGATACAGCATTTACTTTCATTTCCTGAAGCATTCCCCACTTCATTCATCGTTCATGGCAGTCTGTCAAAGCACAACCAAGCATAAAGTGGCAGCTGACAGTATTGCCTCTAAATGCTGAGATGGGAGGGCTTGCAAAATACAGGTAGTTCCTCATTAACCATCTGTTTAGTGACTGTTCAAAGTTACCATGGTGCTGAAAAAAGATCATGTGATCACCATTTAGGTTCTAGATTGTTAGGGGCAATTTGCTGGCTCTGTAAACTGCTTAGAGAGGGCTGTAAAAGCACTGTGAAAAACTATATAAGTCTAAGTGCTATTGCTACTGCTATTGATGAGCCATGGTGGTGCACTGGTTAGAGTGCAGTACTGCAGGCTTCCTCTGCTAACTGCTGGCTGATTGCAATTTGGCAATTTGAGTCTCACCAGCTCAAGGTTGACTTGCCTTCCATCTTTCTGAGGTCGGTAAAATGAGAAGCCAGATTGCTGGGGAACAATAGCTTGACTCTGTAAACCACTTAGAGAGGGCTGTAAAGCACTGTGAAGTGGTATATAAGTCTAAGTGTTATTGCTATTTATAACTTTCCCAGCCATCTTCCAATAATCAAAGTTAATCCAGACTGACTGAACAACCACAAGATTGACTGCAGTGAATCACTTAACTGTGGTAGAAAAGGTCATAAAATGTGGCAAAACCCATGTAACAACTGTCTTGCTATCAACAGAAATTTTGGGTTCAATTGTAGTCATAAGTCGAGGGCTGCCTGTAGAATGATTCTAGCCAAAACATTTCTTTTGTTCTATTTTTCCCCGTTGCACTGAGGATGTAGAAGCAGCAGTTATCTGAAATTGGACTGATGAATTAGTGAGTTATCTATAGTTAGTGCTAAAGTTGATTTACATGTTGTATGTCTAAAAATGAGGTATTGAGACCAACCTAAAAACTATTTAAGAATCAGTACAGTGTTTTCTTGTTTTGAGTCTTCTGTATTGGAAAAGTTAGTAAAGCAAACAATATGTTATGTTACAGAAAACATAAATAATTATGACCATTTTGTGACTGAAGTTACAACTATACTGACAACACGACCTTTGACCTTATATGACTGTCATAACATTCTCATACTTACATGATTGTGCTTGGCAACTGGTTCACAATTATGATCGTTACAGTGGCTCAGAATCATGCAATCACCATTTGTCAGCTTCCAACAAGTCGTCAATGGGGAAGCCAGCAGGAAATGTTGCAAATCGCACAATTACATGATTCCTTGCTTCATGACTGCAGTGATTCGCTGAACAATTGTGGCAAAAGGTCATAAAATCAGGTATGGTCACATGATGTCCCACGTAATAGCTATACAACTTAACGATATTTTTCCCCCAATTCCAATTGAGATCATAAGTTGGTTTTCTTCATAATAGTACATAAAGTAGAGGGTGCCTTTATAAAGATGGAAAGTAACAATCTCTGAGAAGAAAGCAGGCTACGTTAATAGTGCCTGGACTGCACCCACCTATGAAATCCAGATTTGACTGCATTTGCCCTGGTCCAAGTTCATCAGCACCTTGTCCATTACATCATATGAATACCAGCAATAGCTCAGATAAGTTGGCACACAATCCATTTTTCCCAAAAGAGTTAACAGCAGCACATGTTAACTAATCTGTCTCCAGGCTGATGGTTCTGACAGTATATTACATTAGAAGTAAATATAAATCACAGTAAGGAAGATAAGAGAATGAATCCTATTAGAGAGAAAAATAATGCTTTTTTTAAATAAAAAGGAACAGCTAATACTTGTCTTTTGTAATTATGCAAGATTTCTTGGATGCTGTCAAGATATAAAAGTGCACTTCTTATCCACAGATAAGACCCTCTTTATGTGCCACAATAGAGAAATCCAACTGGATCATGAAACCTTCACGATAAATGAAACTGTGCACAGTATTCTAGCAATTAAGGCATTGGACTAGCACTGGAGATCACAAGTATAAGTCACCCTGGACCATAGAGTTCATTTTGGGTCAGCCCATACTGTCTCAGCTCAGCCTCTTTTACAGGTTCTTTTTCTGAGGAACAGGAAGGGAATTTCGTCAGTTTTCATATTTACAGGTTACATTTCCTAGAAGGCATTCATGCAGTAATTACTCTTTACAACAAAAAATATAATTAAAAGCTCCAACACTAAAGCTTAGCAGTGTATGATAGAAGCTACAAACACTGTTTTCCAAAAAAATCATGGAACAGGTTTTTATATGGACATTTCAAAATAAGGTACATAGAAAAGAATATTTGTAGCTTAGGGTTGAACTATGGGGTTCTTGTTGCCCTCTGAGCTTGATTGGTTTTTTTTTTTTTTTTTTTGCCATTTTCTTTCATTATCCAATTAGGTAATATCATCAGTTCACCGAAGATGATACTTCAATGGGTAATGAAACATCTGCAAGACAACCAAGCTCAGAGAAAAAGAACCCCGCAAGATACAACATAGCTACATGATCAAAACCAGGTATGGACTAAGGCATTGAATGCATTCTTGGATACCTGTGGTGGGAGCAGGATAGAGGTGGTATGTCCATCCTTGTTCATGACCTCGCAGTGCCTTTCAATACTGTGATCATGAAATCCTTCTGGACTTGTTCTGGAAGTTGGGAATGGCCAGCAGAGTTTTCTCCTGGCTCTCCTCCTTCCTTCAGAATAAGTTTCACTTAATGTTCATAACGAATGGAGAGAGATCCAGCTGGTGGTCCCTTGCTTTTGTGGTGCCTCAGGACTCCATGTTCTCTTTCCTATCCTATGTCTACATGAAGCTGCTGGGTGAGGTATTCCAATAGTTTGTGGTGTCCTCAACATGATGCCAGGTTATAAATCTCCATCGCCATGCTGTCTGAGTGATGCTTAGGTTTTGTCTCCGTGCCCAGAGGCTGTGGAGGCCTGGATGGGATGCAACAGATTCAGCTCAATCCAAGCAAGATTAAGATTCCAGCCGTCTATTTTGAATCTGGATTGGGACACACTTGCTCAGACATTTAGTGTGAAAACTGGCAATCCTAGATTCACAGCGCCTACTGAAAGAGCAGGTAGCAACCATAGCTAGAAAGGTTTTTGCACAGCTTAGTTGCACTCATTCCTGGACTTGGAAGGCCCTCCTCACTATCTCTTATGCCCTTGTGACTTTCAGATTGGACTATTGCAATGACCTTTAAATGAGGTTGCCCTTGAAGAGTGGAAACTCCAACTGGTACAAAATGTAATAATGCAGGCAGTTCCTGGTACTTATTACTCAACACATGACACAAATGTTCTGTGAGCTGCATTAACTTCTGATGTGCTTCTGGGTGCTATTCAACTCTTTTTGGCTTAGGACTGAATTATTTACTTCACTCCACAATTGTTTCTACTCATCCTATCCCATATGGCAGGAAGGATATGCTTCCAGATATTTTCAGCTAGGAAATGTCGACAGGTGGGTCTCAAAAAAAAAAAAAAAGTATTTTCTGGGTATCACTCAGCCTGTGAAAAATCACTCCTCCTAAAATCAGGCCTTGGAAATCCAGCGTTATGCTGACGCCTAGGGCATGGGTGTGGATGAGAGCTTGCCACTTGATTGTATGGCTTATAGATCAGATTGTACCCTGCGGCTATCTATTTTTATTTTTAAGTCCATTTTGTGTTTTTATTTTAATCTGCCTGGAGTCACATAAAAGTGGGATAGGTAAAAATAATAAAAGTGGGATATGAATATAAATAAATAAATAAATAAGCAACATGTTTACTTTTAATCTATTTCTTCCCAGATGTTGTGAAGAACTTTAATTTAAAACTATTTTTTCTACACAGATGGGGAAAATGTTCATTGACAAAACTATTATATAGAAATTTTGTCTAAAGGAAGGAAAAGAAAAGGCTGGGTTTTGGAATCAGCAGGGACTTCTTATAGACCAGAATGTTACTCAACATTATTTTAATGCAACAAAACCAAGCATTTATTTATTGTTAAAAATTTAATTGAAATCTTAGAGTGAAGTGGAACCTTTTCCTACCGTGAGTTTAGGCAACCTGGTTCATAATAACTTTTCTTCACAATTTGACTTGTCAAATATGCCATCATATAAATTAAAACTGACATAATAAAGTAGCCTTTCGTTTTTCTCTTCCTATGTTGGTAGGAAAGGGTTTTAAAACTTATTCTTGCCTTCTAAAGAAAATCCAATCACAGTGAGGTAACATCTGCATGATCTATTATTTCATAGATAAAATCAGCATAAAAGTAACCAGCCAATCAGAATTATCCCTTTTCTAAGCTGGCTTCTAAACAGAGTAACTTGGAAATATAATAATTGGTTTTACAAAGCAAGGGCACACTTACATAGGCGCTAAATCCTGCTGATCAAACAGTAAAATGCCCAGAAATGAGCTATAAGGATGCCTAACAATGAAAAATACTGTTCAATTTATAAATTAAAACAAGTTGCACAACATATTCCATTTTTTATTTATTTGATAAGCAGCAGTATTGCGTTGTCTTTTTTACATTTCAGTGTAGATACAATTATTATATTATCTGCCATATTACAATATTTAGCCTGTTTTAAGTTTGTGTTTTAAGATACATTAAAAAAACATCAACTGCAAACGTGGGAGGATGGAGAGGTGGAAGGGGAAGAATGGTATCCAACCAAAATTTCCACATTTCAGCAAGACTTCACTCATTCTCTTTTAATAAAGTTTTAAGAAATGTCATAATGACATGAGCTTGGGATATCTATAGGCTTTTTTCTTCACTGACGCTCATGACGTGGCACTGGTGATGTTGTAAACAGCAGAAAAAACAGGCGCTGCCAAGTGACCAATTATGGAGGCACTACAGACCTGCTTTTTTCCCACAGAACACACCAAGCAGAGACAGAAACGATCTCCTTACAGCCAGCCGTATCTGCGGAATATTAAACTCATGCTACATAGCTGTACTCATCTGCCGAGGCCTGGCTCCGTTCAATGTACTGTTTGTCTATCAGAACTTCAATACACTTCTTAATCATGCTGATACTTGGGTTAAACCTAGCTCTTGATTGGCTAATTACCTGTGCAAAGGAGAGAAGAAAGAAAGAAAACCTGATGTAAATGCTGCCTAATGAAAGGAGATAGGGGAGGGGAAACTTCAAAACCAAGCCGTGTGTGTGTGTGTGTGTGTGTGTGTGTGTGTGTGTGTGTGTGTGTACAGGGGTGGGTTTCTACCAGTTCTGTCCACCTCTGTAGAACCGGTTCTATATCTGCTGATGTTTTTGCCCAGCCACCCACCCGGGCTCTTACCTGATCTTTATTTCCTGATTTTTCAACTTCAGCTGCCGAACGAGGCACAGCTGCAGTTAAAAAAGCAGGAAATGAGGGCTGTTTCAAAGGCTGCGTTCGCTTATTGAGAGCCAGAAAAAAGTTGTAAAATCGAGTCTGCTCATGAGTGTCTTGACTAATGACTTACAATAGAAAATTCCAGATTTCATTACAATCGTAAGTTGAGGACTATCTGTATTCTAAAGCCAGGATTCAAGCATGTACATGGCACACACCTTCCTTCAACTTGCACAGGACAACCAAGAGCAATCAAGATGATTAGGGGACTGGAGGCTAAAACATACAACGAACGGTTGCAGGAACTGGGCTTGGCTAGTCTAGTGAAGAGAAGGACCAGGGGGCACCGTATAGAGGTCTTCCAATATTTGAGGAGCTGCCACAGAGAGGAAGGGGTCAAGCTATTTTCTAAAGCGCCTGTAGGCCAGACAAGGAATAATGGATGGAAACTGAACAAGGAGAGATTCAACCTGGAAATAAGGAGAAACTTTCTGACAGTGAGAGCAATCAACCAATGGAACAGCTTGCCCTCAGAAGTTGTGGGAGCTTCATCACTTGTTGCTTTCAAGAGATTGGACTCCCATCTGTCAGAAATGGTATAGGGTCTCCCGCTTGTGTGTGTGTGTGTGGGGGGGGTTTGGACTAGATGACCTACAAGGTTCCTTCCAATTCTGTTAATCTTTATCTGTAATCACCTTATTTCAATTGGCCCAGCTAACCACCCTATTTAACAAGATTTCTACTTGCCAAGTGGCACATAATCTTACCTCCTGAATGAGAGCATTGTGTCGCAACAACTTTCGTGCTTTCATGATGCGGACAATTGCAGCTTGAAGGTACATTTTTCTATCTTCATCTACAGCACTCCTTGTTTGCTCCATTTCCTGCAATACAAGACCGTATAATTCAGTGGGTTAGGAGCTGTGATCCCCTGCAGAGCCAGGCTTATTCAAATGGTGTAGTCTTTTGTAATCTGGATGAAAACGAGCCTTTTCTTAATAAACTATATGGAAGAACTAATCCTCTAGCATTCTTAGAAACTAAAGGAAACATGAATGAGGGAACACGGGGAACCTTTGCTTTAGCTTCTTTTAACCAATGTTTTCCAAAGTTGGCAACTTTAAGATTGGTGGACTTTAATTCCCAGAATTCTCCAGGCAGCATGGGGAAATTGACTCATCTTAAATTTTGCCTTGTTTGATAAGCACTGGTTTAAAGGAGTTGACAGCTAAAAATAGATCTGAATAGGCCATATTTGGTTTGATCCTGTAAAACAACTTTTTAAAAAAATAATCTCATTGGCACAACATACCAGTTACATTGCAATTTAGCTTCCAATGGTACTCAATTCCAGGCAATATGATGTAGACTTTAAGTAAACCTCTTACTTATTATTATAATCCAGAGCTTCAAACAAACTATGCCTAATGTTCTTACAAATTCTGGATTCACCGAATATTCCTAAATCCTGTGATAGAAATCCAAGTAATGTACTATATAGAGATACAGCACTAAGAATTCTTCTTTCCCCTCTGGGATAAAATGAAGTCACCACAGAGTCTTCAAATACTTTTGCTGCAGCTCTGTATAAACCTTAAGCTCAAAGGAAACATGCCACTGAATTACCAAGCTGCTGGATGCAACTACAACAGAGAATTATTATTTTGTGTTTAGCTTCTGGGTTTCCTGGGATTTTCAGAAGAGGGTGGAAAGGGGAATGCTGAACTAAATTAATCACTAGCCAGATTCAGTTCAACTCAACTTTTAATCAGAACCAGAAAGACTCCAGACACAATAAAATTATGAATATTATGGAACTATCATTGAAGATGAAAAAGAATTGATAATTTTAAGATCTTAAACAAGGACACTTATTTTACTGTTCTTTAAATCTGACTATCAGATTATAAAATCTGAAATGAAATCAATAAGAATACCTTTTCAGAATGTGAAGTATAGTGCTGTATAAACTGCTGAATTTAAGGAACCAAATAAAAATTTGTTTTTTTCCATGTGCATTGAAAAACAGAAAATACTTTTGGGAAAACGTGGTCAGACACCTTAACACAAGGAGTAATTTCAACCATCTTAGAGAAGCTTACCACCTAATAAGTACATTTAGCACTTCTTTGCCAAAGACTCTTATCGGATCAGTGGAGTAATAAATACAATACTTGTGAAACTTGTTATGAAATTGAAGTTCAAGACACGTTAATTCTTAGCTGCTCTAGATATTTCCTAAAACATATGGGTGAAGGGAATTATATTCCAAGTTTATTTTATACTTTTGAGGCTGCAGTCATTATTAACATGCTGAAGTAATTAGGACAGTTAGCTGTACAGAACCAATGAGACCTCAAGCGATCCTCTGAAGAAGAAATTCTCAGCCAACCTCCATTAATAATGGGTTCCAGGAAAAGCATTTTACTATACAACAAATGTCACAATAATTACATCTGAAATCAGTTAAAACAAATTAATGTAAAAGATAAAATTCAGAAAGTATTTTCAATATGACAAAAATGTTCTTTGAACAGAAAATAAAACTATTTGAAGATAAACATATTATAGCGGCAATGTCATTTTGGCTATCATTTCCAAAAGAGGGTATTTGCTAATAAAATTAATTTTAGATAGTGGCAGTGAAATAATTATTGGTAATGCTGGGTTACAAATATCTGGTGTGAATTATTATATTTATTAATGTAATAATGTTGACAATGTAATTAATATTACTTTAATGTATTAATGTACACAATGCTCTTGAATAGTGTTACTAATTTAGAATATACCCAAATCATAAGTAAACAAATAAATAAAACACAAAATAAGTGTCTATGGGAAAATGTTTTGAACAAAAACAGACAGTAAAGAAAATAAATTAAGAACTAATGTCATAATCTTATTGGGGAATAAATACCACTGAACATATGGGCACTGATCATATAGGCTAGTATTGTAAAGGATGAAATAAATATAAAATAAACAGATAAAGCTGTCTAAATTTACTAGCAACATCCACAGGTAGCAGAAACCACCTTGTTGCTTACTTATAAGCAATAAACAATTCCGGTTCCTTGCGGTGTCTGGGAAGTGGTAAATGGATCTTACCTTGCACTAAAAATGCATGGGGGTTGCATTTCCAAAAAAGATTCCAAGTTATGTCAAAGAGTAGAGAATAGGTAGTTTTCACCAGATGAAATGAAAAAGAACCAAGCAGCAATAAATCAGAAAACAGAATATGCTATTTTTCATGTTTGCTTTCTATGGCTGTTAATTTTGAAAAGACACACATTTAGAAATATTTCTGATTCTTCCCTCTAAAATATATTTTCCTTCTCATGTAGAGTTTTATTATTTAAACTGTACTGAATTGTTGAATTACTAAAAAAAAATATGTCTGAATTTGCCTTCAATTGCCCCAAACCTTCCGAAATTTAAAAATTAGAAAAGCTGGTTAGATAAGAAGTGTTAAACAAGCTGCTTTTTAATTATTTATTTCTGATATTATTAGTGAATGTTTGATGTAGTTTTAAAGAAGACCTGCTAAAAGTAATAGAATTTGTTAATCACGATGTCAATGGGCTTCCTCTACATATTATTAACTGGGGATCCAACCCATAGTTGAGACAATTCAACTAGAAAGAGGAATGTCAAAAAGTATGCTTACACATAGTTCATTTTACAAAGTCTCCAGCTGTTTTCAAGTTTCAATTTTATGTTTCAATAAGTGTCAACCCTAAATCTGTTGTCTGGGCTCAGCTGCTAAACAATGTCAGAACTGGTTAGTACTGGGATAAGGAAGGATTTTAATATAGACTAGCCTTGGAAGCCCATGAATTATTTTTGGAAGAAAAGAATGCCAAGAAAGCTGTACAGAAACTCCAGAAGTGAGCTTGACTTAAAAGAATTGTTATTCAGTATTAGATTTCCTCATGGAATACGCTATATGTTGTTATTGACATTACCAATACTTGCCTGGGGGGTGTCTTTCTGCATTGAAGTAGTGATTTTAAATTTCGTTCGTTTACTGCTAAAATTCATATTTAATGAAAAAGTGGACTCTGCCTCTATATCCTCCTGCAAGAAAAAAAGAGTGTGTTTTTGCTCCTTTCACACATAGATAAATGATGCCAAACATTTCAACAACTTGTCGGTTTAGGAAGAACATCTTGCTCTGAAAATCTGTGCTTGCATATGGATTACATCTCCACTGGTGAAATGTAAAAATATTGCAACTTATTCAATTTGGCAAGTCTGAACTACTTCAATTCTCTACAGAGCATCTTGCATGCCCAAAATAATGAAGGTAATACATATGTTTTCAAAACTCAATCCAATATAATTCTTTCAATAAAAGAAACAAAAACATTCATGTTAGTAGGATTAACATGTAGTAAATGTGATCTTTTTGGAAAATATATTTTGGCAATAAACATAATATTTTATAGTTAAGAGGTCTTTAACAAAACAACAACTCTTTAGAGATAACTTCCTTTCATATCTATTGGATAGAAATAACTAAGTGTAGGTTTAAATTACAGTGACAAAAGATACATTTCAATTGGTTCTATGACTGCATTTGCACCATAATTTGTAGTACATCAATGAATAATATGTATTCAGTTAATGATCAGAAAAATTTAAAAGAACAAAACAAACAAAAACAGAGTGAAACAAATAAATATAATAACAGACTAAGAATAGCAACGTAAATAAGGGAATATAACATTAACTCCTCAAATGTTACATTAATTCAATTTTTACCCTGGTGATAGATCCAAAGGATTAATAGGTATGAAATAAAAATATTCCCTATAATGAATTGTTAAGATGTATCAAATCAAGTAGTATATCAAAACAAAAGATAAATATTATTTGACTTCTTATGTTTTGCTTTCATGTAGAATACAAAATTGAGCTATGGCACTTATAATGAATGGTTTTAAATCCTGAAGAAGGTTCCTGTAAAATTTATACGGCCTCCCAGGGAGTTAGGGATACGATATAGTGTGACACAGTTTCAATGTCCTTGTCATCACATGGGCACAATTTCTAGAGTAATTTGCAACTAGGTGAGCTCATATGATATGTCATGCTAATTTACATGCCATGTGAAAGGATGCATACAGGATGTTAAGCCAATAACAAACAATTTAGTATACCAATCAACTTATGAATGACACAATGGTAATTTTTCCCTATCAGCTAATTTACACTTGTTATCTCATGGTTTCACTGAGGTCTTGGGCCCTCTCTGTGCTACAGCAGAACAGGCAGGCAAGCCCTTAAAGTATATGTATCTGTAGTGACTTCTGAAGTCCTTTTCAAGAATCCATGAATTAATACATAGAGAACTGCAATTCTAAAGTATGACCAATGGGATTCTTAGAGGTTGCCCCTCCCTTTCTCTTTCTTTTATGAACATCAAGTTGTATTTAAAATAAATCTTCAAGGATCTGTGAATTTCAAGTCCTTTGCCAAGTACATCAGGACTATGTTCAAGAAGCTGAAAAAGCATTTGGGTGGTTTACAGAAATGAAGATGGAAAATGATAGGTACATTAATAACACTTTTTAAGCAGTTATGTATAAACAAGTATTTCAAATCTACAACTTATTTTTATGTACAGGTTGGGGGGGCAAGAGTGACAAGAAGCAACAATTCAATCCTATCAAAAACATCTTATATACATCTTGACCAAAAAACCACACCTGCTTTTAGTAAAATGGCTAACTAAATTGCTTTGATGTCCAGAGCAGCGGCCCCCAACCTTTTGGGCACTAGGGACCAGTTCCCTGGATTGAGGCTTTCCTGTGCCCTGGAGGGGATGTGGTTTCGCATGCTGCCTGAACCCTGTGGATGGGGACTGTTTGCACGGCCTGGTTTCTGACATGCCATGGTCCAGTCTGGTCTGTGGAATGGGGTTGGGGACCCTTGGTTAGGAGACCTTTGTATTTAAAAAGTAAATTCAATATAGAATACAATTTTAATTTTAAACCAGGGGTATCAAACTTGCATCATCACGGCGTCATCACGTGAGGTATTGTGACTTCCCCCCCCTTTACTAAACTGGGCATGGGCGTGGACAGTGTGGGCCGCAGGTTTGATAGCCCTGCTTTAAACCATTCTTGGTCTTATCCACAGAATCATGCTCTCTCCAAAATTTTAAACTTTCCATCTTAATTTAATGTAAACGTATGATTTACATTAATGCTTTACTATCTATAGTCTTTTTTGAACTGAACTGAACAACAAGTGTTTTTAACTTAAATAGGGGGACATGCAAATTTTTGATCAGAAAATGATACAGATACAGATAATCAGAGTTGGAAGGGACCTTGTAGGTCATCTAGTCCAACCCCCCGTCCAAGTGGAAGACCCTACACCATTTCTGACAAATGGCAGTCCAATCTCTTCTTGAAAGTCTCAACTGATGGCGCTCCCACAACTTCTGAGGGCAAGCTGTTCCATTGGTTGATTGTTCTCACTGTCAGAAAGTTTCTCCTTATTTCCAGGTTAAATCTCTCCTTGTTCAGTTTCCATCCATTATTCCTTGTCTGGCCTACAGGCGCTTTAGAAAATAGCTTGACCCCTTTCTCCCTGTGGCAGCCCCTCAAGTATTGGAAGACTGCTATCATGTCTCCCCTGGTCCTTCTCTTTACTAGACTAGCCAAGCCCAGTTCCTGCAACCGTTCGTTGTATGTTTTAGCCTCCAGTCCCCTAATCATCCTGGTTGCTCTTCTCTGTACTTTTTCTAGAGTCTCAACATCTTTTTTATAATTTGGTGACCAAAACTGGATGCAGTACTCTAGGTGTGGTCTTACTAAGGCTTTATAGAGTGGTATTAGTACTTCCCTTGATCTTGATTGTATCCCTCTGTTAATACAACTTAGGATTGCATTAGATTTTTTGGCGGCTGCTGCACACTGCTGGCTCATATTTAGCTGATTGTCCACTAAGACTCCAAGATCCCTCTCACAGTTACTGCTATTGAGCCTGGTTTCACCCAGTCTATATGTGTACTTTTGGTTTTTCTTGCCTAAGTGTAGGACTTTACTTTTCTCTACACTGAATTCCATTTTGTTAGATATGGCCCAGTGTTCTAGTCCGTCAAGATCCATCTGGATCTTGAGCCTATCTTCTTGGGTGTTAGCTGTTCCTGCCAGCTTAGTATCATTTGCAAATTTGGTAAGTTCCCCTTCTATTCCCTCTTCTAAGTCGTTAATGAAGATATTGAAGAGTACTGGGCCTAAGACGGAACCTTGTGGCACCCCATTGCTTACTTCCTTCCATGTAGACCTAGACCCTACTCGTTGAGTACGGTTTGCCAGCCAGTTGCAAGTCCATCTAGTGGTGGTGCTATCTATTCCACTTTTATCTAGCTTACTAAGAAGTAGGTTGTGGTCTACTTTATCGAATGCCTTGCTAAAATCTAAATATATTATGTCCACAGTATTTTGCTGGTCTACTAATTTAGTCACTGTGTTGAAGAATGAAATAAGATTGATTTGGCATGATCTGTTTTTAACAAACCCATGCTGACTGCTAGTTATTACTTTACTTGTTTCTAGATGTTGGCAGATCTGTTTTTTTATTATCTTTTCCAGTATCTTCCCAGGTATTGATGTTAGGCTGATTGGTCTATAGTTTCCTGGGTCTGTTTTTTTCCCCTTTTTTGAAGATGGGAACCACATCAGCTCTTTTCCAGTCCTCTGGTAGTTCCCCGGTGCTCCAGGATTTTTGAAAGATATGTTGCAGTGGTTGTAAGATGACCTCTGCCAGCTCTTTTAAAACTCTGGGATGTAATCCATCAGGCCTGGTGATTTATTTTCATCAAGATCAGACAGGTATTCTCTTACTATTCTTTTGCTTATTTTAACTTTTATTTCTGGTCTGTCTTTTACAGTTATGTTTTTGGTGGGTTGAGCTATAGTTTCTTTTTGCGTGAAGACAGATGCAAGGAATGAGTTAAGCAGTTCTGCTTTCTCTCTGTTGCCTGTTACTTCCTTGCCATCTTCTCTCTTTAGTGGACCGACTGTTTCCTTGATTTTTTTTTTTTCTTGTTATTTATATGTTGGAAGAAACTTTTTTTTATAATCTTTGACTTTTTTTGCAAGTCTTTGTTCGTTCTGAGCCTTTGCTATCCTGACTTCGTCTTTGCAGATTCTGGCTATCTGCTGATATTCTGCCTTAGTTGTATGTCCTTCTTTCCATTTTATGTACTTGTCCTTTTTTCCTTTCAATTTGCCAGAGAGAACTTTGTGTAGCCATGCTGGTTTCTTCTTGGATTTCTTGTTTTTCTTTCTCAGTGGTATTGTGCTGGTCTGGGCACAATACCACTAAAAAGTATGATCATACTTTTTAGAGTTTCCCAAGATTCTTGAGTTGTTTTCCCCTTTAGGATTTTCATCCATGGAATCTTTCCCAAGTTCTCTCTGAGTTTATTGAAATCAGCTCTTTTAAAATCCAAGACTCTGGTGTCATTATGTTCTGTTGCTTGTATTTGTGTTATGTTGAATTCTAGTATGACATGGTCACTCTCACCCAAGGTTCCTGCAGTTTCAACTCCCTCTATCACTTCTTCTCTGTTTGTAAGAATTAAGTCCAGTATGGCTGTCCCTCTAGTTTCACCCTCTACCTTTTGGACAACAAAGTTGTCAGCTAGGTTGGTTAGGAACTTATTTGATTTCTCACTTGGTGCAGAATTAGTTTTCCAATTGATATCAGGATAATTGAAGTCTCCCATTACTATTGTTGTGTGTTTCCTGCATGTTTGTTCGTTGGCTGGCAAAAAGGACATCTATTTTTTCTGCTTGATTGGGTGGCCTATAATATACACCTATGTCATTCCTTTTTTCTTTTATATTGACCCACATACCTAGGAGGTTTTCATCTTTGGTTTCATGCATTTCTGTAGCAATATAGTGGTCCTTTACATATAGTGCAACTCCACCTCCTCTTTTATGGGGTCTGGTTTTTTTGAATAGTTTGTAACCTTCTACCAGTATGTTCCAGTCATGGGTTTCATCCCACCAAGTTTCTGTTATTCCAACTATATAATATTTACCTTCATGTATTCGTAGTTCGAGTTCACCCTGCTTGTTCCCCAGACTTTGTGCATTTGTATATAGACACTTGAGATCTTTATGTCTGACACTGTGTTTCCTGTCTACATAACCTGTTTTGTGCCTTCCTGTCCCTACTTGTCCCTTCTTGCCACCTGTTTGATTAGTGCACATAGTATGGCACTCACTATTAAATCCTTGGTTTTGGTTGGCATCAAGGTTGATAATCTTACCTGCACAAACATCTATTTTGCACGCACTGGTATCCTTATTAGTTTTAGGTTGCTGGGGACAGAGATGTTCTGAATCCATTAATTCTCTGTCCCCGCCTTTCAGTTTAAATGTTTATCCAGGAAATCTGTGAATTTAATGCCAAGTAACTCAGTCCCTTTCTTTGATGGATGCAAACCATCTCTTTTGTACAGTTTTTCATTGGACTAGCTGCAGACATCATGACTAATAAAACCAAAGCCTTCCCTTTTACACCACTCCTTTAGCCACACATTAAACTCTGCTACACGCTGCCCTTTCCCTTTTTGTTCCTTGTATACTGGTAGAACCTCTGAAAAGATAAACCTACAGCCCATATTACTAAGTTCATACCCCAAGCTCTGGAAGTCTTTCTGAACAGAAAGTACACCCTTCTGGGACAGATCTTTTGTACCAAGATGTAATAATAGCATCAACATCACAGCCCTTGCTGGCATTCTTGACTATCTTAAGAATACGCTTCTTGTCTCTGCTGGCAGTAGCACCTGGTAGACACCTGACCTCTTTCAAAACTTCAGTATTCTTTCCTAAATGTACATCCCTTACAATTGAGTCCCCAACCAGAAGGTGGCTTCTCTTTTTTGATGCCTTGTTCTTCTTGTGTGGCTGGTGTGTAATACCTGATTCACACTTTCTCCTTTCCAAAGTAAGTTCTTCTTCTAGGACAATGATCCCCAGCTTACTTAAGTTATCATTATCACAACTACCTTGACCTGTCACTTTAGTGTCCCTGTTAAGGTCAGCAAGGGCACTGTATCTGTTATGCTGGGACATAGCAAAAGTTTTGTGTTTATAGTCCACAGCTCTCACCCTGCCAGATCCCACGGTTGTCCATAGTGCCCTTTTCCTGTAGGATCTTTGTGGTAGTGGGGGCTGGTAGCACGGCAGCTCAATAGATGGCTGGATTGGGCACCTAATTTCTGCTTGGAGAGCACAGATTAGAGATTCTAGATAGGTAATCTGTCCATGTAGACTGGTATTTTTTTTTTACAAAGGGGACAGTATCCAAGTTTGAAAAGAGTACTGTGAAAGACAGCTGTAAAACAAGTATTACACTGAATTAAGCCAATCTTTTTGAAATAAAATAAAATCACAATCTCAAGCGCACTTACTCTAAATGTCTTATTGGTATTCTTGGTTTATAATTATATGATTTGCGCGCTGTTAGGCTATGAAGTATCTTACAATATTATAAGCTTTTTTAATTTACTAATTTTCATTAAAGAGGTTTTTCTCAGAGGAAAATCTAATAAATTTAAAGATAAATAAAGAAAAGTAATGTGAATAATAAAAGAAAAAAGGTCAGAAAAGAAAAAAGATACAAAGTAATGATTTCTGATGTTTTTTACAGCAATTATAAATACATTTTCATTTTATCCTCTCTATAGTTATATATAGAATATATTTGCTTCATAATAATTTAGTTTTGTTCATAATCTCTCTGTATTTCTCTATCTGTCCCTGTTTTTCTTATTTGTACCATCTATTATTCCTATTTTTTCAAAACATATAATAGAAAAATGCCCCCACTCTCAAATGTGTCATTTTTTTGGTAACTTACCTTATCTGAGTCATGGTTGATCATTTTGACATCAAGTAAGGATTTGATAGTTTTGGTCAGTTCCTTCTCATTCATTTGTGTGCTATCCTGGAGCTCTTTGTAACTGACGATTTCACTATTGTTAAAGGCCAGCAGCACTGCCATTTGGTAGGTGGTAACCATGGCTACATAGGGCTTGGACAAATAATTCATTTTGACCTCACCTGCAAATTAAGGATAAAGCTGATGAATTCACTGAATAAAAGCCTCAAGTATTATTAACAAAGCCTCACTTTGTTCTTCCAATTTGGCGGCAGGAAGAAAGCGATATTTGATCCAAGGGTACAGCAAAACAAGAACTGAATTTGCAAGACTGTCCTGAAGAGAAATTAGATTTTTAAAAGAGATTACTATAGGTAGTCCTTACAACCACAACTGAGCCCCACGTTTATGCTGCTAAGCAAGACAATTGTTAAGACAGATTTGCCCCATTTTACGACCTTTTTTTCCAAAGTTGTTAAGTGAATCCCTGCAGCTGGTAAGTTAGTAACACAGTTGTTAAGCAAATCTGGCTTTCTAACTGACTTTGCTTGTCAGGAGTTTGCAAACCGAGATCACAGGGACACTGTACCCATCATAAATATGAATCAGTTGCCGAGCATCTGAATTTTGATCATGTGACTGTAGGGATGCTGTAACTGTCTTAAGTATGAAAAATAGCCATAAGTCACCTCTTCTCAGTACCATTGTAACTTTGAATGGTCATTAAATGAACAGTTGTAAGTTGAGGACTACCTGTACTTTGAAAAATACAGAAGCATTAAAAAAAATTAAGTTACAATGCTTGATTCAGCTGATTGTAACAAGGCAAGGAAGGATTTGAATAAATTGTGCATAAGCAGCACTGTAAAGACCTTGATTGTCATAACATTTATATCTAGTGCTCCAAAAATTCACTCTCTTGAACAAAGTTTCCTGGTGGTTATGTGAATATATATTCACGTATCCTTTGGTTTATGGAATCCTTTGGTTTATGAAAGTGTGGGCAACAAAGCAGTAGTTTGCCACCATCTTCTTTCATTTTTTTTCTCTCCAATATACTTTTTCATTGGAAATTTTTTTCCAGTTTCCCCTGTCTAGCAATAGCAATAACACTTAGACTTAAATACCACTTCATAGTGCTTTAAAGCCCTCTCTAAGCCGTTTATAAGATCAGCATTTTGCCCCCAGCAATCTGGGTCCTCATTTTATTGACCTCAGAAGGATGGAAGGCTGAGTCAATCTTCAGCTGGTCAAAAATCGAACTGCTGAACTGCTGGCAACTGGAAATCAGCAGATTTCATACTGCATTCTAACCACTGTGCCACCATGGCTCTTAAAATGTCTAGTTTATAATCTTGGGGTTCCTTGGTGATCTCTATCCAAATCCTAACTTGGTCAAGCTGTATCTAGGGTTTCTTCCCCCCTCCTTCAATCAGCCAAAATCAACTACATGCTACCACTTGCTTATGTTTGACTTTTTTCTATGATGCTTTTGTCCTTTCCTCAAACATGTGAAATTTTCGTTCAAGCTCAGAATTTCAGTACAGGAAGGCCTTTGTTCAAAGCACCAGAATTGCATCAGATTTTCCCGTCGCTAAGTCATATGATCATAAAGTGCAACATCACGTGACTGCATCTGCTTAATGGGGGCAATCCAGAAAGTCCCTGTTGTGATTATTAATCAAGGATCTTCAAGATTATGAAAGGATCCTTGTTATTTCCTGCTGACTTCACAGAAATAAAAAATCAGTGAGGAACTTGAGAGGAAAGCTTACAAGTGGGTGCTGCGATGTGGCATGAATATAATGGAACCAGGGACTGACTGCTACCTGGTAAGAGAGGATGTGCAGGAGTCACTACAGCATAAGCATAGCAAGGCTGCAACTGGGAAGACGAGTGTGCCTTGGCACCAAGATGCTGTGTGTGCATGTGCTATGGAGTATGATATCCCTGAGACCATTTTGCAACCTTCCCCACCAGCTCAATTTTGCTTGTGGGAAACCAATAGTGAAGGTCACAAATGGTGATCATGTGATGGCTGTACAAGTACAGACTGGTTGCCAAGCATTCAGATCACATAACTGGGGAGGTGCTTGGCGGGCCAAAACTTTCTACCATTCCTTCAATACTATCATTATATTGATCACTGAACAAATAGCTATTAACCAAGGACTACCTGCATGCCTAAATCCATTTTTATTATAAAATTTTCTTGTTTCAATCCATACCAATGACATTTATTTTTAACTTTTTTTCCTGAAAATAACTGTCAATCGAGAATGTAAAAAACAAAATTTAAAACAATTGATTTTTCAGATAACAATTAGAAGAGATGTAATAAAAATATCCAAGTGAGATATATTAAGAAAACCAGATTAGCTAAGACAGAGCAAATCATTTAAAGTTTCATTATCATTATCATCATCATAACTTCAAAAGACGTGCAGTATACATTTCATCTAAGCAAAAAAAAAAAAAAAATTAGAGTTATGCTTTCAAAAACTAAATGTAAATTTATTTTACCTGTGCAAAGATAATGTAACCAGGTAAGTTTCCTTCCACTGAAATGCTGACTGTAAAATAATTCAAACTGAAAAACAAAATAATTATTTTGGTTAAATATATCAGGGGATTTAAAACAATATGTAAAAGAAGAAGAAAAAGATTATGTTTAAAAACATTAAAAATAATAACCATATCTGAAACACAACAATCAGCTTAATTAAAAATAAACATTTTAGATAGCCTATCTAAGATTAGAGATGGAATAATTGAATTACACATAATAAAAATATTCATCTATATATTGTAAAAAAAGTTCCACTTCTGAATCCAGAACATTGGACGATAAAAGCAAAACACAACTGAATGCCACATCATACCAATAGAAATAGCAATGATTTCTTACTATTTCTCAGTGTACATTCATTCATCTTCACACAGATGATAAACACCGATTTATTCAAAGCTACCCAGGATGTCTAAAATTCTAATTCTTCTTCCCCAACCTGAAAATCCAAATCTAATTTATTTATGCCCTGCAAATAGCCCAGTCAAGAAGCACAACTAGCTCTATTTTTATTGTAAAACTCATTTACAATAAAATTGTACATTAACAGAATCTTGCAAGATTGAAAGTATTTCTCCCCACCTTTTCCCCCCTATTTTGAATCTCTCGCTACACTGATTGTAAAAAGATAAATCTCACATTAATGAGTTATGATGAAATATTAAAAATGTTTATTATATGAGTACCTATTTAATTCCATAAGTCAAGTACACACACCTTAATTGGTGTTTTAATATATTTTTATTAAGATACATTTATCACTTTTTACTTATGTTAATGGTCAACTAAATGAAATTAATATGCAGAGTGGAAGTAAGTATAATAATATCATTTAACTTAATTTAACTGATTTAAATTTTATTCCCAAGCCTCAGAACTTAGTATGGGGTTTGGGTCTTCTCCTACTGCTCTCATGAGATTTAAAAGAAGAAAGAATAAATTTTCTTTTTCATAGCTCTTTTTCCCCTTCAGGACCTAGCTGAAATGAACTAAAAAGAAAAAGCAAATTCTCGCTAAATTCAAATAATATTAGCCAATTTCCTCTAGTGAATCAGAAAGCAAAGATAATTTGATAAACACAAAGTTCTCCTTGAGGATCAAACTAGCCTTCCATTTGCAAAGTGTGCAAGGAAGTCAATTAAGAATTTTATCTAGCTGCAAAGAAGTACACACACAAAAAGCTAAACATTCTGTCATTTCTCCAACAGCTGTCTTGAATGCCACTGACATTATGCCAGCCACATTTGGATCCCATATTGGTTTAGTAAGGAATTTAATGGACCACAAGAAAAATTTTGGCCAAAATTCTTTGGACCCTGGCAGCCTCTTCAAGATTTTAAACAATTATTTCTCTACTAAACTTCCTTGCAACTTTTTATTATCAGGTATCATCCCGATGTGTTTGAATTGCAATTCCTAGGAATGTGTCTGGTTGTAGGAGATATTTACAGGAAGTAAGTTCTGAATAAAGTTTTTAGATTAATCACTATGCATATTCAAGCTATCAGTTTATATGTATGTATCAGGTGAATGACTATTCCTGCAAAAAAAAAAAAAAGGGTAATATATCTTACAAAGTTACATGTAATGTATTTGAGACAAATTTGCTTTTCCTTTACAAGTCTGCAGAATATTGCTCTGATTATAAGGTTTTGGTTAAGCATCCTCAAAAGCATGATTCCTCTTGATTTAATCGTACCATTTTATTAATTTTTCATAATTCCCTACATTAATTTCTCATTATAAACCAGGAGATTCAGAAAATATTTAAATGAAGAGTTTATATTACCCATTCCAGATTATATGGTATACCTCTACAGCACGGGTGTCAAACTCGCCGTGTCACGTTGCTGTCACGTGACATTTCACGATGTTTTTCCCATTTGCAGAGCTAGGGTGGGTGTGGCCTGTGCGTGACGCATCCGACTTGAGGGCTGCCAGTTTGACACCCCTGCTCTACAGTAATGATTAGAAACTAAGTTTTTTTTTACAAATGTCGGAATCAAGAAGGCAGCTAGAAGCCCCAAGAGCTGGGAGAGGAGCTACCTTCATAAGTTACAATGTTAAGGAAATATGTTATAGGAACATAAATAAATACACTAGAAACGGATGCCAATATGATATTAGTTCTACTCTTCCCATCTTCTGCTTTTCATTCTCTAGCTAGTTACCACCTATTTATTAGAACCTGAAATTCTGGTATCTGTATTTTTTGAATATCAAGTGGTGTTGCAGGCTTAGGGCAACATTTATGTGCTTGGCATTTTGAAAACCAGATCACAAAATTGTCCCTATCAGAATTTTTTCAGCATTTGATTATCTATATTATTTTGCTGGGATTTTTTTTGTACCTAAAGCAGATGTAGTTTTATGAAAAAATTGGATGCAAACTTGATAATGACCAACTTCTCTTTCTATGAATTTTATTCCTCCTCCTCTCTTTGTTACATGGTTGGCCACACAGGTAGTCAGAAATGTAGACTAGATTTCAGATTTTTATCCATGCATCATCTACATCTTAAAGAAGACATATGGATATGTCTTTGTGAAGAACCTTCCCCAATGCAGATAAACCTTTGTGAAGAACCTTCCCCAATGCAGATAAACCTCCAGATATGTATACCAACTGTGACAATTCTCAGCAAAAACCACAAAGGTAAAATGGTAATCCAATAATTGAAATTGTAAAGGTTGCTGTGATCAAGCCAAAAGCTATATTAAGTACATCTTCATGACAGTCAAAACTCCAGAAATGTTTATTCTAAGGCTGATGTACAGAGTTTAAATTGTTAAATCTGCAATAAATCTCCTACTAACCTACCATCTGTACACTTTTTTCCAGTTCCTGAGGAATTGCAAATGTAGATGAAGGCGCCTGGGTCAAAGGCCATGCTCCAGCCTGGAAAAAGAAAAAAAATTTTTTTACACCACCAAAATAAATTATATCATTCTAAAAAAGCATATAAAAAGCAGCTACCATTCTTTAAAGGAAAAAAAAAAGTAAACCAAGATCCAATTACAATCAGAGACCCAGAACTGTGAACAATCTTATTTGAAATTATAAAGTATAGAAATCCACGGAAAGCTAAATAAAGGAAAATCTCTTTGGTTGAACATGGTTCCTTATGAATTCTTAAACATGTTTATGTCAGTAATACTGGAAACAAAGCAAAATGCTACAAAAAGGCAAACTGACTTTAACAGAAAAAGTAGACTATAATGGATAATAATTAAAATAGCAGAAAAAGCCCAGGCTCTTCAGCTCCTTTTCTTGGCAAAATCAGATGAGTTCAGGGAACAATCACACTATTCCTGCATGCTGAAAATTATGTTCACTTCCCTACTAGCCACTAAAAGACTTTGATTTTATTACTTTATTTTCTCACTAGGTTCTTCAACCAATCACAAATGTGAAGCATTTAAACGGGCTTCTCATCTTGTCAAAAGCAGTCATGGACAATATGAGAACCACCACTACCGCTGTTGCTGCCAAGCATATCATAAATATGTTACAAGAGATTTTGGAGGTGCTGGTGTCTTTTTGCAGACTTCTTTTTGCAGCATCCTATCATATTCTTGCAGAATTGCCTCTGACTCATCTGTACAGATGCTACTGCATTAACACTTCTGAGTTCTGTGTTAATGGGGAAGTTGTATAAATACAAAAAAAACATCTATAGAAAGAAATTTGTATACAAGATTACAAAATATTCAGGATTTACAGTCAATTAATGTTTGCTCTGCTTTGTATGTTATCAGTAAACTCAGGCATCACAAATTTAATTTAATATAATCAAAATGAGGACCATACAAAGGTTGTCAAGTAATGTTTATAGTTGCTGACAAAATGCTTTAGAAAAAAAAATAAACTGAAGAAAGGGGAGAAAAAACTCATGCCTAAGAAGATTTATTCTGTTCAATGGTCCTAAAAAGTTGAAGGTTGTTTATAATGGAAGAAAAAATTCTGAAAACAAGTACTCCTAAAAGGTAGATCAGACCAAGAAACAGATACAGGTGAAACTCAAAAAATTAGAATATCATGCAAAAGTTCATTTATTTCAGTAATGCAACTTAAAAGGTGAACCTAATATATGAGATAGACTCATTACATGCAAAGCGAGATAGTTCAAGCCGGGATTTGTTATAATCGAGATGATTATGGCTTACAACTCATGAAAACCCCAAATCCACAATCTCAAAAAATTAGAATATTACATGCAATCAATAAAACAAAGATTGTACATAGAACAATATCGGACCTCTGAAAAGTAGAAGCATGCATATGTACTCAGTACTTGGTTTGGGCCCCTTTTGCAGCAATGACTGCCTCAATGCAGTGTGGCATGGAAGCTATCAGCCTGTGGCACTGCTGAGGTGTTATAGAAGACCAGGATGCTTCAATCGCAGCCGTCAGCTCTTCTGCATTGTTCGGTCTCATGTCTGTCATCTTTCTCTTGGCAATGCCCCATAGGTTCTCTATGGCAGGGGTCCCCAACCACCGGGCCGCGGACCGGTCCCGGTCCGTGGATCACTTTGTACCGGGCCGCAAAGAAAATAAAAATAAAAATAAATGGCGGATTTCTTCGCCTTTGGTGAATGCTGCTGGGATCAGGGATCAAGGACACAAATGAAAGAAGGGGAGGGAGGAAGCAACCAAAGCCTGTCCTACTCTCCGGCTCAGTGGCTTCCTGCCTGCCTGCCTGCCTTCGTTTCTGGTAGTTTCGGAGCAGCTTCGGCTGAGAATAATAATTATTTGCCTCTTTTACTCACCCGAAGCTGCTCCGAAACAACCAGAAACCAAGGCAGGCAGGCAGAACGGAGCACTGGATTGAACCGAGGGCAGCGGGGTGGGGGTGAACGGGAGCTTCGGAAGAGCTGCGCCGACAGGAAAAGCCACCCTGCCGGCTTCTTTGAAGCAGTTTCTTCCTGGGCTGGTGGAGGAGCGAGAGAGCAACTGAGAGAGGAACGAGGCAGACACCTGAGGGATGAGGCTGAGGGAGGGAGGGAGACACCTGAGGGATGGGGCTGAGGGAGGCAGGGCCGAGAGGCGGAGCTTCTCAGCCGTCCTGCAGGGACTTGTCCTGAGCCGCGGAGACAGCCGTGGGCCGACGCCGCCCAGCGCTCAGTTTTGAAGGCGCTCCTCAGCCCGGCGCAGTTCCTGAATCTGCAGCTGAAACCCTCTGTTTTAAATATCCCAATAGAAGAGAATATCTGTCGCTCAGGGTTGCAATGAGGAGGCATTGGCGCTCCCTGAACTTGGTGGTTTGCTGGCAGACGTTTTATTACCCGACTAGGTAACAACATCAGATGTTACTAGTCAGGTAATGAAATGTCTGCAAGCAAACCACCAAACTCAGACTCCCCGGTCCTTGAAAAAGTGTTTCTGTGTGAAACTGGTCCCTGGTACAAAAAAGGTTGGGGACCACTGCTCTATGGGGTTCAGGTCAGGAGAGTTTGCTGGCCAATCAAGCACAGTAATCCCACAGTCATTGAACCAGGTTTTGGTGCTTTTGGCAGTGTGGGGAGGTGCCAAGTCCTGCTGGAAAATGAAATCAGCATCCCCATAAAGCTCATCTGCAGAAGGAAGCATCAAGTGTTCCAAAATCTCCTGGTAGATGGCTGCATTGTTCCTGGACTTAATGAAGCACAGTGGACCAACACCAGCAGATGACATGGCTCCTCAAATCAACAGAGACTGTGGAAACTTCACACTGGACTTCAAGCATCTTGCAGTGTGTGCCTCTCCATTCTTCCTCCAGATTCTGGATCCTTGGTTTCCAAATGAGATGCAAAAGATGCTCTCTTCAGAAAAGAGGACTTTGGACCACTGAGCAACAGACCGGTTCTGTTTTTCTTTAGCCCAGGTAAGACGTTTCTGACGTTGTTTGTTGTTCAGGAGCGGCTTGACAAGAGGAATATGACATTTGAAGCCCATGTCCAGGATCCGTCTGTGTGTGGTGGCTCTTGATGCACTGACTCCAGCCTCAGTCCACTCCTTGTGAAAGTCCCCAACACTTTTGAATGGCCTTTTCCTGACAATCCTCTCCAGGCTGCGGTCATCCCTGCTGCTTGTGCACCTTTTTCTTCCACACTTTTCCCTTCCACATAACTTTCTATTAATGTGCTTTGATACAGCACTTTGGGAACATTCAACTTCTTTTGCAATTACATCCAACTTCTTTTGCAATTACATCCAACTTCTTTTGAGGATTTCCTTCCTTATGGAGGGTGTCAATGATGGTTTTCTGCACAACTGTCAGGTCAGTGGTCTTTCCCATGATTGTGATTCCTACTGAACCAGACTGAGAGACCATTTAAAGGCTCAGGAACCCTTTGCAGGTGTTATGGCTTAATTTGCTGATTAGAGTGGGACACTTTGAGCATAGAATATTGAACCTTTTCACAATATTCTAATTTTCCGAGATTGTGGATTTGGGGTTTTTATGAGCTGTAAGCCATAATCATCTCAATTATGACAATCATGGCTTGAACTATCTTGCTTTGTCTGTAATGAGTCTATCTCATATATTAGGTTCACCTTTTAAGTTGTGTTACTGAAATAAAAGCACGATATTCTAATTTTTTGAGTTTCACCTGTAGTATGCAGACCTAAAACTACTATTATTAGAGCAGTATAATCACTAAATCTTGCAAGTACAGCTAACTCTTCACATAGGACAATTGAGATTTGAATTTCCATTGCTAAGCAATTCTGCTATTTTGAACATGGTCACACCTGTTTTATGACTTTTTGCCATGATTATTAAGAGAATCACCATTGTCATTAAAGTGAATCCAGCTTTTCCCACTGACTTTGCTTACTGGAAGCAGGTTGGGAAGTCCTATATTGAAAAATCACCCGACATCAGGACCCTGCAACTTTTGTAAATGTAGCTGGTTTTCAACCCTCCTAATTCTGATCACATGGTTTTGGGGATACTGTGACAGTCACAAGTACAAGGACCAGTCATAAGTCATTTTTTTCAGTGCCATTATGAGTTCAAACAAGCACTCAATGTTCATACGTTGAGGACTATATGAACGTGCTTGCCCTCCTCCCCTTTTTATTGCCAGGAGAATTAAGGTGGCGTGGATGTCAGCTTTGGAAGCCATTTTTTTTTTTTTTTGAGGTTTCTCAGCTGCCATATTCAGTGCCTGGGAATTTGGGAGGGGGATTTCAAGGAGCTGTGGAAGATTAGCCACGGTAGCATTCCTTTCTTGGAGAGTCAAGGACAGATCACTCTGCACCTGGAATGGAGTGACTGGAAGATATCTCCATTTGGGGCGAAGATCTTATTGGGCCATGTGATGGACAGTTAGGTGCAGGGGCTGGATTTTTGCTTTCTTTGGGTTAGGGAAAACCCTGAACTCTCAGATTCGGGTTTTCCCCAGATGTGCCAATATGACCTCTCCAACAAAATGGATCTTTGAGAACATAATAGTTTCAGAGTCTTTTACTTTGGAGGATGTTACTTGGAACTTTCATAAACTATTTTCTTGATCTGGGCTCAAGTCCTGTTTACTGATCGCTGCCTTGGCAGTAACCTTCCCTCCATCCTTCAGTGGCATTCTATATTCACTATAGTATCTGAAAGCTAGACTCAGCAGAAGTACCCCTTGTAGGTGTTCTTGTACCATCAAAATTACATACTAAGTGTGGACACATACAAATGAAAGCACAAATAGATACATTTCCTTTTCAAATACCTGAAGAACATATATTTGAAAACTAATTCCCAAATCTACGACGGTGTCTTGATTTTTTATGAAGTTGTTGAATTTGTTGTTAAGATCGGCACTAACACTCATGTCTGTGTACATTCGATGGAGTTTGCTAGTGAATTCATAACCACAGGCTTGCTGTAAAACAAAAGAACATACAGACATGCCAAATGAGTAGCTTGACACTGAGAAAGGTGCAAGCATTAGGTGAATGAATAACCCATAACACCATAACCGACATATTTGCTAGAGATATTTATCCAAAATGTATACGTGTTAAAAGACATGCTTTTGAAAGAAGCTACTTCTGTTTTATGGAGAATGAGGAGCTTAGAAGAAATAGTGTGGTGTTAAATGTGATTCAGTAAATATTCTACAAGCACACCAATTTTTATCTTTAATAACAATAAATCTAACCTTAGCTCTTATTTTTAAAAGTCAGAAGGCAACATGAAAGCAACAAATTTAAGAAGCACTGCTATACATCATATTGATACTGAATAATTTAAAAATGAAAAGCTACTACAGGTAACCTTGGCTTATGACCATAATGGAGCCTACTCATTATAGTTAAGTTGTAACACAGTCACAAAGCAGGCCATCATATAACCTTTTTTGTGGTGGTCAGGAAGCAACTTCTACAGTCGTAAGCCCATTGTTTGCTGTGGGCCATTTTAGCTGAAAACAGCCATAAATGGGCTCCATTGCCAAAAGCCTGACATCCAGTCAAGTTGGGACAGTTATCAGAACTGAGTCATAAATAATTTGGGGATGGGGCTGTCATAACTTCAAGGACTACCTGTATTCAACCAGTATTCATGTAAGCTAACTAGACATCAACTACAAGTTACTAAGCTGGATAGTATCTGTTATTCCACAGAATAATTGAACAGTAACTTCTTTGTTCTCATGCTAGGAGCAGTTTCAAACCTTTTTAAAAAATTGTTCTATATGTAGTGTAAACAAGTGCATATTACAAAAAAAAACCTATGAAGAGAAGTCCTCTGAATAGTTATTTTTTCTTCTTTTAATAGTGGAATTTACAATTCCAGGCAGGGAGTGTGCTGTCCAGCCAGTGTTTGGGAATTGGATAGTTAGGTAGCAATTGTTAGCTGTCCCCTTAAGGGAATGCATCATGGTAAATGTAGTTAAGGTATCCTGAGAAATGTAGTCCATATCATGTGACCACATCTGTATTCTTGATTGGCCACTAAACTGACCCTCGAGGGGTTGGGGGAGGTTTCCTCTCTCTCTTGCCTGAACACAGCCTCGTGGTAGCAGCTCTACCCCCTACCTCTACGACTATGGGATAGAAATATTAATATCATGCAGCCGCTTCAATTATCATGGGGTTGAGGCTTTATCATCTTTTTACCTACAAGACTGATATGCAAAGGATTGGTCATTAAAGAACTTCGTCAAAAATGTGAGTTATGAGGATTCCTGATGAACTAATAAAAGTACTTTGTTATGGATGTTTGTGGAGTTTATCTATCTGCATTTGTGCAGGATACAGAACAAATCCACCACTGTACAGGATACAGAATAGTCAGGTAGAACCAATTTACAGGAGATTCTGGTGAGATCTGTGCACTACACACAATAAAAGTTCTGTGAAAAAACACGTTCCAGTTAACTTTTTTTTTTTTTTTTAGAGCACAGCTTTAAATCAGGAATCACTATTTTTCTAACTCACATAATCTTAGCACCACCTGCAGGTTCTTTTCTTAATATGCAATTCTCAGCTAGTTAACCTTCAGAGCAATTTTCTAGCTGGAAGACAACTAGAATCTATTAATTGTATTGGATATAATTATATTAGCAGCCTGAATAAAAAGCTTGCCATATTGTTAAAAATTGACTTGCGATTAGGTTAGTAACTGCTTATAACATGAATAAATTTAAGCACCAACAAGAGCTAGGTTTATTGTACTGATAAACTAGTGTTTACCTTCAATTTGTTAATCATAGCTTCTTCTGAGTCCATGGACATCGATAAACCATGTATAAGCCTTTTTGCCAACATTCTGGCATAGAACTACAGTTAAAAAAAGCAGAAGTTCAGATTTCCTTGCATAACAAAAGTATTCTCCAAGGGAGAAAAATAAAAGCATAGTAATCTTCTTATGATTATTTTACCTTTTGAAAAACATCTTTGTCATCAATGTACTTGAAAACTGTAATGAAGCTTGTAAGTTTGTCTTCTACTTCATTTTCTGTCATGCCTTTTGCTGATTTTTTTAGCAAATTGTCACAATATTTGGCCAACTCAAATTAAAGAACAAAAAGGATAGTCATTAAGGCAAAAAGCAATCATTATAATGACAACTAACTAATGGTAAGCAACTTAAGTGAAGCAATCAGAGGCAGCATAATGAAGAGATTATCTAAGTTAAAGGAAATTGCATTTAATTTATTTATATATATTTGTTCTTCAAACTTGCATGCCACTTCATTTCCAAACAGACTAGTAAACAGACAATAATACTTCCTAGAAAAACCAAGTTTTAATGGTGTTACTAATTCCCACAGGACCAGTGTTGATCTGAACTCACAAAAGGGGTGCTTTTCCATAGAAATGGAACAGCAATGGAAAAGACCCTATGATCCCTCGTGGAATCTCTTTTTTAGAATATGAACTTGAATTGATCTTCCATTTCAGACCTTGTTGTATTAGCAGATACTGTTGGAAACAGATAATTGTGAAGATACCTGGGTCCTGAGCTTTGTAGGACTTCAAAGTAAAAACCAGAATTTGATCTGCACTCCAAAGACATCTGGCATTGCAGTGCAATTCATGCAATACAACTGCCATCCAGACAAACCAAGCAACATCCATAACAATTCTGGCCACAATTTTGAAAGTTTTCATTATTTGTTTGCTTGCAGAAAACCCTACAAAATTATTATCTGATATTCCACACTTACACTTAAGCACATAAAACTAGTATATGACACTTACCAGCTCAGGAGCTTTGCAGATAGACTTTGGTTCCCTATAGTTCACTACTGATGTTAAAGCCTAATTAGAAGCGCAAGAAAAACAACTTTAATAAGGTATGCAAGTGTCATAGCACTACCACACATATGCAAACAATGCCTCTGAGAATAAATTCCCAACCACTTACTGACATGGGAGAACTGGGATAACGCTGCAATTAGGGAAGTTGGATTACGAATAGAGAATATCATGTGCTGCATTATTTACAAAATTTTTAGTAAGATTAGTAGGCTACATTACGGGCTTTAATTACACCAGCGCATATAATATGACAAGGATACATACAGAATGTCCCCTGGATATAATGTTTTATGGACAAATGCAATGACAATAGAGGCTGCACTGTTTTGGTACAGGGATACATATGTTTTTGTATGCAGATGCTGCTGCTTTACTAGCTATGAAGCCAAAAGATCTGCACAATTGTTATACAGATTGCATGGTACAGTAAAGAGTATTGATATGAAAATTAATATAAGAAGGGCAAATTGGAGTAGATGGCTGCATATAAATGAGGAAAAACCTAAGGAGGAATTTGTTAAGAGTATGTACTAAAAATAGGGGAACAGATGGAGAAATATATTATATGTATACTTTTGTCAATTGAAATTTTGAATCAAGAATAATGGCATCTTATTAAATTAAAAATTGCATGCTCACTAATTACTACTTTTGCCCTAGAGAAAACTATTTAATGAACAATTTGTAGACAGAAAAACCATACCAGCAACCAATGCTGCCTCTTTTCTCCCAATACTTGTTTAAATCAAAATATGTTAATCTCTCTTAATTTAAGTACCCTTTTCTGTGGAGAAGCTGGACTGATGATTGGGCTAATGCAAAGAACCAGATGTGTTTCAAACCCATTTAGTAAAGACATCATTAGAATTGGGGGGAGGAGGGAAAAACATTTTTAATAATAATATTAAAGACTAACTCAGAGGTAATAAGATTAAAGACTAACTTAGAGGTAGTCTTTTCTTCCTGCTTCTTGAGAGATGCAGCTAAGTTACTAAATTAAAAGAAGTTGCAGAAATCAGATGTCTTTAATGATATCTGTTTCTTTTATAGGGCACACTTTGATTGGCTGATAAAGCTGTTTGGAATTTCCTTATCCCATGAAGCTTTACATATGGTTTGTTAGTCAAGACTCATCTGTTAACCAGAGTGATATCTACAAATAAGTGACTTCATTTTCATCCTGTGACCAGTTATTGACTAATTGTTTCCTTACGGGCTGGAAAGTTTAAGATTTATTGTTTCCTACATGGAAGTGCAGCTTCCAAGACTGCTAAAATCTGTCAACCCATTTTCAGAGGATCTTGGTGATTTTAACCAGGTAGCCAAGCTGTTCATATGCTTGGAGTAGGTTTTATCTTCTTTTGTAGTGTGTGATTAAGTGGAGGTAAAAATAGGCCAAAGCAAATACATTCTTATTCTAATATTCAGCTGCTTCTAAGCCTTGCTCTTCCACTTGAAAGCACATGCTAAAAGTACAGTAATATATCCTTTGGCTTAAAAAAAAAAGAAATAGCACAATTAGGATGTATGCTTTTACAAAACAAATTTCTTAGGTTACATTTTCTTCTTATGGACACTAAAAACAGGGGACAGGATGGAGAAATTTTAAGAGATAGAGCAGTGGGGGTTTCCACCCCACACTTTGAAGTGTGTAGATTTCAACTCTCAGAATTTTTCAGATTCTGTATCAGTATGTCTTAAAGTTTCCACATTTGAAAAATATTGTTGTACAGAGCAGTGTATGCTATAAGAAAAAACAGACTGTCCAAAAAAAAAAGGAGGAGGGGAGAGTGGCAATTTAGTTCTTCCCACTCTATAATTCTGAGGCGGCAGCTGGGAACATGGGGAAAAAAATAAAAGGAAACTGAATGCAGGGAGAATGGGTCAGGAAATCTGTTTGGTAAAATAAGGAGAGTCAAGGGCAAAACAGCGCTGCATAAAAACAAAGTGAGAGAATGAATGAAAAGGATCTGAACTGCAAAACAAGTATACAAAGAAAGAATGAGTTAAGAGGAAAGGAAAGTCAAGCAAACATTTTGACTGGATGGAATTGAAGAGATTCTCCCAGAAAAGAATCCTGTGAAAAGAACAAAAGAGACAGGAGCTTGTGGGATCCAAAGCCAAAAAAGTGGTGATACATGTGTGCTCCTTCTTAAAAAAACCACACCTTTCTGCCACCTGCAGGACATGCATGTAGTTCCAGGAAAATACCAATTTGGATAAAGAAGGGACAGAGTATGACAATCTTCTACTCTGTAAAGGCTACCTTAACTCAAACATTGTGAGATGCAGCAAGTATGTCCATCCAAAGAATCTTTTTTGTTTCAGAATCCAATAGCTGCAAAGTATGGAGAGGTATGAAACAGGGAGGTTTAGCAAGGGAGGGGAAATTAAATAGAATTAAGTACACTATAATATACATCTTTTTCTTTTAATCTACCCCGTTTGCTTTTCTATTTTTTAATGTTTTTCAAAGTTTTGCAAAACACTGCTTAACCTGAAAAGAATTAAGAAGGGGAAGTGCATAAAATAACTGACAGAAAATTTTAAGTCACAATAATAAAGCCCTGTTTCACCATTGCTGTTTAAGATTGTCATTCAATGGACAAGTTAATCATCCTCATAAATTGAGGTATCTTTTAAGACACCCACTCAAAAGAAAGGGATTTGTATGAATAATGTAAAAGGGTCTGTTCTGTTTCATCTTAAACTGAGGACTCAGTGGAGCCACCCAAATACTTTTCTCTGCAACAATGTGGAAAGGGTTTGATGTTGCTCCTTCTGTTTTTTTTTAAACAACATCTTAACCTTGCCAACCATGATGGCATTAGCTTCCAAATAGCATTAGTTTCTATGAATTCGCTCTCAATCTGTTCACTTCTAATTCAAACCCTATGTTCATCACTACTTGGTCTGTATAGTATTTTCATTGGGCTCACCTTGTCAAGGGCACTCATAAAACGCTGGTCACCATTCAAAACAGTATTTATAAGCTGAACAAATTTACTGTGTACTTCCAACACTGATTCTACAAATTGAGTGGGCATCTGAAGAAAAAAATCAGACAGAATAATTAAAAAAACAACAACCAGTTCTGTTACAATTCTTAGCAAAATAATTTTGATAGAAAGAAAACTAAGAATATTGCCTAAGCTCATATCCTGTTAAAAGTATGAATCTATAAAAGAATAAAATAATTCTCAGAATATGTTTGCTGTCATCATTTTACAATGCTATACAATGTCATTTAAGAATCTTGGTGATTGCCAGAATTCAGGTTTAGCTAAGATAGTTGGGAGGCATATAATCTCAGGCAAGGCCATGACTGTATTTATCTATGCTTGGTACTTTGGTTTATAGTGCTGATATATCTTTGTATATTATAAGCAACTTTCCAAATGCAATGAGCTACAGATTTAGGTCAGGGTGATCAAAGATGGAATATGGAGTCCTTGAAGCTATTTGCTTTCAGATGTTTCATTACTCAACTGGATAATGTCATCAGTATGAGTGAGTGTGGGGTTTGCTCCCTGTTTTTATATAGTTGCTTGCCCTGCCTACGTTGGTGGGAGTATGGTTTTCACTTTGGTAGCTCCTTGATTAAGATATTGTAATATAAGCTCTTTCGGTTAAGTGGGACAGAAAACCCAACTAGATGAGCTCATTCTACTAAATCTAAAAGAATTTTGCAAGTCTAAAGGCATAAATTTTAATCATCTGAACAATTAGGGCAAATTCTTCCCACGTTTCTTCTTCTGACTGTTAATTCATTAGGGGCTCTTAACTCTCTTGTCTGATTATTTCCTAGGTGTCCCCAGGATCATCCACACATTCCATTACACATGCAGAGGCTTGAAAACAGAAAACAATACCCTAATCGAGGAACCACCAAGAAGAAAGTAACACTCTCACTAACACTGGGTAAGCTACTTTTTAAAAGCAGAGAACAAACTTCACACTCATTAGCAGTGGTGATATTATCTAGTTGGGTAATGAAATGTCTGCAAGCAAACAACAAAGCTCAGAGGGCACCAAAAACTCCACAGTTCAACCCTGAGCTATACATATTTTCTTCTACAAAACAGAAAGCTTAATGCATTTCAAACTCATGAGAAGGACTTTATTAAATACCCAGGATTAAAGATCCTCTTAGGTTGAACTTGACTGGTATTTTTAATACATGTGTCTGTGCTACTTTCTTGACCGCAATAGAGAAATAATTTACTTTTACTTTCTTCCAAGATGTTCTTTCAATATCTCAATCATCTAAAGACTTGGGATACTAGGTCCACTTTTAAGCTCAGCCAAGGTTGAATGCATGAGCTAAAATGCAGGTAGTCCTCGACTTACACCCACAATTGAGCTCAAAATTTCTGTTGTGAAGTGAGATAATTGCTAACTGAGTTTTGCCCCATTTTATGATCTGTCTTGCCAGATTGTTGTTAAGTGAATCACTGCAGTTCTTAATTTAGTAAGTAACATGGTTGTTAGGTGAATTTGGCTTTCCCAATGACTTTGCTTGTCAGAAGGTCTCAAGGTGATCACACGACCCTGGGACACTGCAAAGGTCATAAACATGAGTCAGTTGCCAAATGTCTGAATCTTGATCACATGACCATGGGGGACGCTACAATTATTATTGCAAGTGTGAAAAATGGCCGTATGTCACTTTTTTCAGTGTTGTAATTGTGAATGGCCACTCAATGAATTGTAAGTCGAGGACTTGCTGTACTTACTCAAATCCACTGTAAATCATTCAAGGCCAATGAAATGCTAATTCACTCTTTTTTTTTTCTGTAATGAAATTAGCAATATGGTCCATCAGTTTAACCAAACTACAAAAACTTACGATAAAGCAAACAAGCAAACTGACAGTCACTAGCAATGCCTTTATATTTTGAGGTATCAAATCATTTTCTTCCGCTGAAAAAGAAAAAAACTTACATTTTCCTGAGAAAGATTGCTGGTTGCCCTTAGGCCCTCATCACGGATATGGTTTTGTAGTTCTTGAATCATATGAGGTAAGCCACTTGGCACAGCATGAAGCAGTGTGTACATGTTTGCCATATCTGTGTAAAGAAAGAACTTGATTTTCAAGACAGATACTGTTTTCAAAAACCATTATTCTCAAATGCTAATATATAATATAAACAGCATGATGGCTTCGGAAATCATCATTCCTTCCTAAGACACTAAAAAGAAAGAGAGTGAAGATGTGTGCTGACCTTGTGAGCTCTACTTTAAGTCAGGAAACCTGCTTTATAAAATCATCTTGTATGGGCTGTTGTTGATTGATGCCTTTGGGTAAACAGGCTAGAAGCCCTGGTAATGCAGTGGTTACAACTATTGCAAGGTAATGTTGCCCACAGCCAGGAGTTCGATCCTGACTAGCTTGAGGTTGACTCAGCCTCCCATCCTTCCGAGGTGATTAAAATGAGGATGCAGATTGCTGGGGGCAATATGCTGACTCTGCAAATCTCTTAAAGAGTGCTATAAAGCATGATGGAGCGGTACATAACTCTAAATGCTTCTGCTATACTACTTAGCATTGAACATGACAGAAGGTTGAATCATAAATTAGCTTTAAACCAGGTTTAATAAAAGGAATAGAGAGATATCCATACACCTTCTACGAAACTCTGGGCCCTAATCTATACTTACTCCCTGTGTTAAGCAGCCTCACAGACTAATGGCCATCTTTCTTACATCTGATTCACTTTGGTTAGAAGGAAAAGTACTTTTGAACACATATATTAGTTTTAATAGGTGTTCAAATTTTTGTCCCACAGGACACTTTTTACCATTTCTCTTCTCTTGTCTGATGATGTTATGACATTCTGCATGAAGAAATTGTAAGTGGTCTGCTACCATTCGCTGTTGGCATTCATTAATTACTTTGCCGTAGGAACTGGGGTGTAGATACTTTCGACATCTTACTTCTTCATCTTTTAGCCTACATAAAACCTAAAAGTAATTTTCCACATTAAGAACACAATTAAATAGTAAGAGCCTAAAAGTAAAAGGGAGTATATATTTTCAAGTTATCAGGGCCAATTCAATACTGAGGCAAATATAAAAAGTGCATTTTTCAAGCTACATACTCTAAACAAGCCTAATCGCATTATTCGTGATGTTATTACAAAGGAAAACCATTTTAGTAAAAAAGGGGGGGAAATGGGTTAGGATGAACTGTGATGCCAAGTAAGAGACTTCCAAGAATTTAAGAAAGAACAAGCAACACTGATAAGATTGTAATGTTGTAATGAAACTTTTGCAAACAAATATTCTTTAAGATTTCAATCTCAAAATATTTATCAGGACTGTTTCCCAAGAAGGTCGTTTTAGAGTCTTGTTGGCTACTGGCTTGTTTTCTTGTTTACCAAATAAGGAAACAAAGCAGGGTGATCCAAAATTCCATGCTGATATTAGTTATCCTGGGAGTATCAACTATAATTCTGTTCTATGTTCAACTAATGCTTCACACCCATGGCATCATTCTGAACATTTACACTTTGCTTACTGTTTTATGTAAAATATACACAATTGGAAATGGTCAAATTACAAAATAACATTAAATAAAAATATATCAGGATAATTACAAGCAATACAGAACAAGCCCTGATCACCTCCTGTGTGAATTAATGTAACACACGGTCTGCCTTTGCAGAGAGTCCAGAAGCTTCATCTGGTATATGGTATGATGCGGGCAGTTATTTGTGCACCAACTGCTCCACAAGTTGCACTGACTTCATTTCAAGATGTTAGTAAGACATAAAGTGTTCCATATGGTACGGGGACAGGTTATTTGAGGGACCGCCTTTCCCCAGTTACATCTATCCATTATATCAGATCCAGAGATGTCATAGGTCCTCTCCACAAAGAATGTCACTTGGTAGGACTCAGAAAGAGGCCTTTTCTGCTGCAGTGCCTATCCACTGGAACATCTCACCCTGAGGTGAGACTGGCCTCAATCTAGTTGACTTTCCAGAAGAGCCTGAATACATAGTTTTGTCAACTGGCCTGGAGATGCAGTGATATTGTTGGAGAGCCTGCTAAGTGGTTATATTGTGAGGAAAATGAAGGTGAATAATAAATTAAATAAAAATAAATAAATAAATCAGTTATCAGTGACTAAAAAGTAGACAATCAAATAAAATGTTTTAACACAATACCAAGTCAAATAATCTATTATCAAAGGGTTACCTAAAACCATATAAATATAAGGGTGCAAAAGGTGAGCTGTCCAAGAAAAAGGAAAGAAAAGCCTATTGAAAAGACAACAGAATAGTTCAAAGCTATTGATGATGTTGTGGTTAATATGTAGTACTGAAGGCTAATTCTGCTAACTGCCAGCAGTTTGGCAGTTCGATCTTGACCGACTCGAGATTGACTCAGTCTTCCATCCTTCCGAGGTTGGTAAATGAGGTCCTGGATTATTGGGGGCAATATGCTGACTCTGCAAACTGCTTAGAGAGAGCTGTAAAAGCCTTACAAAGTAGTATAAAAGTCTAAGTGCTATTGCTATTGATCTCAATGAAGTATATGTTATTTGCAGTTGGATGCCTTTTATTTCTCTAAGCATCTTATTCTATATAATTTAGAGTGTTGATTTATGGCATAGAGTGTAACTTACAAACCACATCACAAATAATTATACAACCTGACAACTAAAAAATAAATAAAAAATAAAGATAATGCTTTTGGAAATAAGAGCAAATGCTTCCTCTGATTTAGCCTGCACATGACTTTGGATATATAGATAATCCTCGCTTACTGATTACTCATTCAGCAACTGTTCGAAGTTACAACAGCACTAAAAAAATGAGACTTCAACTGGTCCTTGAAGTTCCAATCATTGCAGCATCCTTGCAGAAATGTGATTGCAATTTTGGTGCTTGGCAACAAGCAAACATTTACAAAAGTTGCAGGTTACCCGATCTCCATTTATGGCCTGCCCAGCCAGTTTCTAATGAAGTCAATGTGGAAACTGGCAGGAAGTCGCAAATCAGTCACCCATGCTCAATGACCCATAATGATTTGTTTCATCACTGCAGTCAAAACTGAAGTTGTCATCCCCATGCTGTTAAGCAATGGAGTTGCTGGTCCCTATTGTAAATCACTATGTGAGGACTATCTGTATGTATATGAATCAGCTGAAAATGCATTTTAGATGCATGACCGAGGTCTTATGTTAGCAAAACAAAATTTTGATTTCCCCCTCCCCTGAACCATCAACCCTCATGACACTGATGACTCTGACACCCCAACTGCTTCTGAAATTCTTGAAAAGCAGCTAGTTCCAAAATACACAGAACAAAAAATACATATGATCATCTTACCTTCTCCATATACTGTGAGCAGTTTGATTCTTGCATTAAATTTGAAGCTTCTTGTTTATAATACTCCCCTGTTTCATTCAGAAAAGGGCACTCAAAAATTTCCTGATAAAACTAAATAGAGAAAGTTGGATCAAGCCCTCAAAAAAGACAACAAATGCAACAAATATTTATCACTGTTTCCCATGACAGAAATAAAACTTATTTTTACCTTCAGAGGGAATTTTTTCTTATACTGTTCAACATGAACAAAGGAGTTAATAACCCCATGGATTACTTTCTGATTTGGATCTTCTCCACAACGATCACTGAAAGATGGAAAAATAAAATTCTCAGAATTCATACTATTTATATACTGTTAAACCAGTGTTCTCAACTTCAGCAACCTTGAAATGTGTGGACTCCAACTTCCTGAATTCCCAACCAGCATGCTTCTGGGGAATTCTGGGAGTTTTACGTCAACACTTCTCAAAGATGTTGTGATTGATAAACACTGGTCTAAACTCTAAAAATATCCAATGATAAAACTATTGTTCACAGAGATTAACAGCTTCTTTTCAATGCTGAAGCATATTACACTCTGGAATATAATTTTCAAAAATACCAGTATGTATAAAAGACCCTGAGAAAATTGGAACTTATTTTGTGGGTGGAGGATCTCACTCAAATTCTTCACTATGTATTATAGTAGTTACAAAATAGTGATCAGTAGTTAATTCTCAAAGATGGAGAATTGTTTCAAGTACTTATGTCAAAAGTGATCTATCAAGGCAATCCTTAGAGTCTGATAAACCTAAAATCAGGAGAAATGGACTCTTGTTTCACTTTTCCTAGGATTTGGCCAAGGAAATAAAAATGGAAAATTGTTGTTTTTTAAATTCATCTGCAGTTCAGTAACAGTCTAGCTAAAGCTTCTGGGAGTCCTTCTTAGCCAAGGATAAGGAATATTTTTTTCTTATTAAATAAACAATTGGAATTGAGGATGTTTGGCAATGATACTGGGTTTTATCATGAGTTTTCCCCATTTGAAAGGATTTTTGGAGAAGGTAAAGAAAAAAAATACCCTAAGAAAGAAGAGAAAGATCTGTCAATACTTTTCTAGTTTTTGCCTTTGTGTCAAATAGTGTAGGCTCCAGATTGAAATTAAGATAGTTACAACTAGTAGTAGTTACAATCACTACTATCTGAGGCAACAAGGAGGGCATGCCAGCAAATAAACCATCAAGAGAAAAGCTATTTCATCCATCAAAATATTCCCGTTAAGCATACGCCAGAAGGAAAGGATAACTTTGATATTTAACAACTTACACTACACTTATATTGTTATACTTATACTGTTCTTTACACCAAGCAGGTTAAAATCTGGAATCAAGCAGCAGTCTAGATATAACTGAGTGGAAATAATGTATGGAACGGTAATAATAAACAGATAGCACATTGACTTTTTCCTCAGACCCAGGGGTCTGAGGGGAAAAAAAAAGAACCAGATGATTCTCAAAAAGGGCAATAAACAAACAATCTTGTCAGGGATTTTGGATTTAGACGTGAACTTGCTTTGGGCTTCCACACCAAATATGCTAGTAGATTAACTTCAAGACTATTTCAACTAATTCAGCTAATTCATTATTTAAAATTGATCATTCAAAGGGCAATTCAAAATTCATACTCTTATATGAGTTTTTTTCTTTGTTCTTTGGTGTTGTTCGGTTGCTAAGTCATGTCTGATTCTTCATGGACCATAGCATGCCAGCGCACTCCAATCCTCCAGTGTCTCCTAAGTTTGCCCAAATTCATACCTACTGCATCAATGACACTATCTAACCATCTCACCCTCTGTTGTCCCCTTCTCCTTTTGCCTTCAATGTTCTTTTTTTACTCAAAAACTTACTGCAAATTTACTCTTTCTACAAGTATTCCTTATTTCATTTGTCCTATCTACCAAAGCACTGACTGAACACCAGCTTTTGACATACTGTTTTGATTGCAAATAATTATCTAACTAGTCATGAATTGATCATATTCAACCCAGCAAAGTTTAATGCTGTGGGGCCATGGCCAATTTTACTTCCTTTCTATCTCCTTTCAAGCGTTCCCAAATCAATGATGCTGAAATTCCCAAATCAATGATGCTGAAATTGAAGCTGAATAATGTGCCACTCAATGTTTGGCTCCAAATATTAATACTACACAACATTTCCCTACATGAAACCATCTAAATTCACCCAAGTTGCAACGTTATTTAACTTAATTCTGATAACTCATTATACCATTAAGTCCTGAACTTGCTGCAAACCTGAATCTTCTACAAATCAACATTTGAAGATTTAGAAGTAGTTGTATTTGAGTCTCCTTTATGTCTAGAATTTCTTTTTCTTTGTTATCAATATATAACTAAAATGATGTTCTCAGCATACCCAAGGCAGATTACATTAGAATATTTTACTTTTGAGTGGAAGAGCATGAGGCATAGTGCAGTTGCTGAGCATACAAAGTTCTACTACAATCTTTTAAATGTGATTGTTCTATTTCCACCAATATAACACATTTACGAAAGTAGATCGACAGATAGATCAAAATCAACCAGCCACTGAATACGATAGCAGTTTATACCACCACCACCAAAAAACATAAAAGATAAATACAAGAGGTTAGAAAGGAACAGACATCAAGAATTATAAACAGTCTCTCTTGTAAGCTACTGTAAACCTTTGCTGTAAGAAAAAATACAGAACAGTGAAAAAAATAGTGAAATATACTAGGAGCACCACTTCCATGTGTCCTATTATATTTCTATATAAAAGGAGGAAGACATATATACTCTTTTTCTTATTAAATAAATTCAACCTCAATTATTTCAAATTGATCTTACTTACACACACACACACACACACACACCTTTTGAGGAAGAAGATGGATGGATAGATGGATGGATGGATAGATAGATAGAGAGAGGGGGGGAGAGGGAGGGATAGATAGCCTTCCTCAAAATACCTAAAATAATTATTTTTCACAAAAAAGTGTACATACATATTTGAATAAGTAGACATTAAAAAAACCTGACATCTGCTTTAAATTTGATAATACTTGGGCTCATTTCTCTTATGTACTGTATGTATTTATATGTAATACTAGATATAACCCAGGCCATAAATAAATATACTGAGATCCTAAAATAATAATAAAACTTAAGAATACTGTGTTTCATCAACAAATTCTATATTGCAACAGATATTACAAATTAATGTCAGCATACAGTCAAATATAGCATGTTGTAAACCAGCAGGAGTCATTTTTGCTGAATTCAGTGGTATATAATTACAAATAAATCAATTAACAGATGGCCTAGACTTGACTTTTCTATATAATTGCTAATTAGCTATAGAATATGCAAGGTTTTTATATTGCTGACACTCAAAGCCTTACCCTGAAACAAGGCTGACTGACAGAAGTAGCTGAAGCTTGTACTGCTGATCAGTTCTGTAACACATTCAGAATTTCAGAAAGGAATCTAATCTGGGGTCAATCCTTTTTTTAAAAAAAACATTTATACAATACTCTGTAAACTCTTTAATATGCCCAATTTAAAATAATTTTAAAATCACAAGAGCCATTTACTAATGGAATTATTTAAATATTCTATGCTAGAGTTATAAAAAAGATGGGCTTCAATAACTAGTGGAGTGAGAATATATAGAATAATAAAGTTGGAAGGGACCTTGGAGGTCTTTTAGTCCAACCACCTACTTAGGCAGGAAACCCTATACCAAAGGTGGTTAACCGAGTGCCGAAACGGGAGCATGCATATGCCAAAAAGGCACCTAGTGCTGAAACACACATGCCGGCCAGCTGTTCTTCATGCGTGTATGAGCGTTAGAAACCAGAAGACCAGGTGGCCAGTGTGCATGCATACACTTGTCGGGAGGTGCTCTTCCAGTTTCCGGCGCTCCTGCATGTGCAAAAACCAGCTGTCCGGTGTGTGCCAGAACCTGGAAGACCAACGGCTGACGTGCCCAGAGATATGGCTCTACGTGCCACTTCTGGCACGCGTGCCATAGGTTTGCCATCAGAGGTCTATACCATTTCAGAGAAATGGTTATCCAATCTCTTCTTTAAAACTTCCATTTACAACTTCTGAAGGCAAGTTGTTCCACTGATTAATTGCTCTGTCAGGAATTTTCTTAGTTGTAGGTTGCTTTTCTCCTTGATGTTTCCTCCATTGCTTCTTGTTCTACCTTCAGGTGCTTTGGAGAATAGCTTGACTCCCTCTTCTTTCTGGCAGCCTCTGAGATATCAGAACACTCCTATCATGTCACCCCCAGCCCTTCTTTTCATTAGACCAGACATATCCAGATCCAGCAACCATTCTGCTTTAACCTCCAGTCCCTAATCATCTTTGTTGTCTTCTCTGCACTCTTTCTAGAGCCTCAACATCTTTATTAGATTGTGGCGACCAAAACTGGATGCAGTCTTCCAAGTGTGGCCTTCCCAAGGCATTATAAAGTGGTATTAATACTTCACGTGATCTTGATTCTATCCCTCTGTTAATGCAGCCTAGAACTGTATTGGCTTTTTTGGCAGCTGCAGCACACTGCTGGCTCATATTTAAATGATTATCCACTAGGACTCCAAGATCCCTCTCACAGTTACTCCTATTGAGCAAGGTACCACATATACTGTACCTGTGCATTTTGCTTTTCTTACCTAAATGTAGAACCTTACTTTTTTCACCATTGAATTTCATTTTGTTAGATAGTGCCCAATGTTCAAGTCTATGAAAATCTTTCTATATCTTAAGGCTATCTTCTGGAGTGCTGACTATTTCTGCTAACTTGGTGTCATCTGCAAATTTGATGAGTTCCTCATCTATTCCCTTCTCCAAATAATTGATGAAAATGTTGAAGAATACTGGTCCTAAAACTTAGGATACTCAACTGCACACTTCCATCCATGTAGATGCAGTTCCATTGAGGAGGACTACATGCTGAGTGTGATTGCTCAGCCAGTTTCAAATCATCTGGGGGATGCTGTCTAATCCACATTTTCCTATCTTATCAAGTAGTAGGTTATGGTTTACTTTATCAAATGCCTTACTGAAGTCCAATGGTTCTAACATTCCCATAGCTTTTATTCACTAGAACATATTTCTTGACTTTATAGCAGAAAACACTTGCTTTATTTAGGCATACTGGTAAATACTTGTAGTGAAAAGTTGGCTTTAATTATTTCAATCAAAATATACCAACAGCCTTGTATCTCACATACAGTTTGCATAAAATACAATTCTCACGATGTAATAAATGCATATGCATTCAAACAAGTTATTCTACGTAATACATTTTTGTTTTTTAAAAAAGCACTTACTTTTTAATTTCGCGGAGCAACATTCGAATGAGGACAGCCTGCAAGGGCTCAATCATTAATCTCTTCCACATATCAAGTGCTAGCTGTCATGGTACGATAAAAAACAAAGTCAATAATAGAACTGTCATTTCATTCATTCTTATTTTTTTTAAAAATGCTCAGTCTCAAATGCTTCAAAAACACAGGGATACACTGAAAGGATACTAAATAGCAAAATAAAGTGCAACATTCTTCCTTTTACAAGGAAATCTCCAGCAACTGAGTATCTACCGAATAAAAACCTTACTGGTTTCCTGTCATTTGAAAAGAAATGAAGGAGGATTGTTTCCTTGTGCTTTTGTTAAACCCTAATAGTTTTTCTTTTTCTAACAAATTACTCTCCATTGACCAAATTGCATCTAATATTCATGAATAAGTAGCTCTTTGGAATTGATGAATTATTTATCTGTTGATAGAAAACCTGGCATAAAATATATTATGCCTAAACATATTAAGTACAATATTTAGCAGATGCAGGTGCTCCTCGACTTACAACAGTTTGCTTAGTGACTATTTGAAGTTACAGCGACACTGAAAAAAAGTGGCTTATGACCATTTTTTCACACTTATGACCATTTCAGCATTCCCATGGTCAGGTGATTTATCTGTTGGATGCTTGACAACTGGTTCACATTTATGACGGTTGCAGTATCCCAGGGTCATGTGATAATCTTTTGCAACTTTCTGACAAGCAAAGTCAATGGGGAAGCCAGATGCATTTAACATTTAACGTGTTACTAACTTAACAAAAGCAGTGATTCACTTAACAAATGTCGCAAGAAAAGTTGTAAAATGGAAAACGACTCACTTAATAAATTTCTCACTTAGCAACATAAATTTTTGCTCAATTGTGGTTGTAAGTCGAGGAATACCTGTACTTAATTCAAAACTGCTTACATGGATATGTTTACATTACTGATATACATTACTTCCATAGATTATACATTATATATGTATAACAGCAGTTTCAATTCCTTGATAAAAAGGAAATATACTATATTACATGTGGTTTTTGAAAGACTATTTTGGTCCTATTCATACTTTCTTGGGAGAAGGGAAGATGGGGTATACGCATAACTTTTAAGCACACTTAAAAGGAACTTTTGGAGTGACCCCAAATTCTGGGGAAAAAATCTAGGGCTGCATGAGGTAAATATTTTGTTTAAAATACAGGATTTTAAGAAAGAGTTCAATGAAATGACTATTAATGTTGTACAATAATTAAGCAGCCCTTGGTTTATTTTTTACTTTCAACCAAAAAAATTAAAAACAAATCAGTAAATAGTAGTAGTAGTAAATAGCAGGGACTCTATGAATGTTCTTTATCGTAGTAGAGTAAAAGATCTTGCAAGCCTGTTGGAGTTTTTGTATGTCCCATCTTATGGCAAACAAAAATGAAGTCATCTTATCTTTAAGTTTTTTATTCTGCTTTCCACTTTCTGAAGGCTAATTTTTTTTTTCTGAGAGTCTCTCCTTAACAATTTGATCATTCCCTCCCTATTTCAAAGGCCAGGTTTATATCCCTTATTGTCTATTTGTTCTACGTATAATATCTCTCTGACATGCTATGAACAGGTATCAACAAATACTACAACTTTGGCTGGTTTATGGCTCTCAGAAATCAGTATAACTTAGTTTGATTTAATCCCATTGACTGCAATGGAATCCTATCTTATTACTTTTTGTCCGTAAATCAAAATCTAGTTAAAAGCCAATTAATAGCTGCAAGTGTTTATTAAGGAAAATAATAAAAGCAAGCTTTGTTTTCTGGATTGAACAAACTACATGATTTTGGAAAGCCAGAAATTATCTTAATGGATGATTGGGTGGTCAGAAAATATGTACGTTACAGTTACTTCTTCAAAGTTCTTTTCCATACTACTTACTTCTCCAATCTCCATCAATGGTTCACTCATATCCACACCTCCATAACCATATTGAAGATCAGCTTCAGTCAATTTGTTCTTTTTAATAAACTGCGTATTGAGGTATCTATGATGGAAAAATTTCTTATCAGATATTTTATAAAACTGTTCTATGGAAGAGAAAATAACAGGAAATGCACAGTAGTTTTTAAAAACAATTTTAGACCCAAGGAATATGTATGCGTGTTAAGATGACGAATGTCTATCATGTTCCAAGCTTGGCTGGCACTCAAGTTTTGGCTGATTTCCTGGAGAAATCAGTTGACAGAGAGAGAGAGAATAAAAGCATGATACAAACTTACAATTACTGACAACTCTGAGCTTTCAGCCTGTGGTTCTATTTCCAATTAAGGTTTCCTACAGGTAAACTGACCTTATAGTGAACATTATCTGGTAGGGGGACTGCCCTGTTGGACATGGGATGATGTAAAAACTTGATGTTTTCAAGTTTAAAACCATTTTAAGGCAAACTGTCATGTAGAGATCTTGAAGTTTCCAGCCTGTTTAAGATACCCAAGAGCAGACACTTCTGTCTTTTAATGAAAACAAATGAAAAGGCAGAAGTGTTAGGCCCGTGATGGCAAACCTATGGCATGTGTGCTGGAAGTGGCATGCAGAGTCACTTCTGTCGGCACGCAAGAGGTCGCCTTGAAGAGCCTCACTGCACATGCGCGCATGCTGCCTGCCCAACAGCTGATTGCCGGGTATCTGGTGCGCATGTGTGGGGGGCAGGGAGGCGCAGGAGACGTGCGTGCATGGACAGAGATGCGTGACGTGGGGTGTGTTTGCATGCGCAGGGACTGGGGGCGCATGTGCATTGCCTTCTGGGTGCTGGCACATACGCGTGAGCGCGCACACAATTTTTGGCATGAGAGCTGAAAAAGGTTAGCCACCACTGTGTTAGGCACTAGAAGAGACTGTTGGCGGTTGGCTGGTATTGCAAGTGTACTGCGTGAATCTAAGTATAGCAGGAGGAGGAACCTGCAACTCAGGATCCAGCATGATCTGAAAGAGAGCTCTATGGAATGGACTGGTTGGTAGAAAAGTTTGAAGAATTAGTAAGGGCAGAGCAGGTAACAGTTTTATAAGGATGCACAAGATAACTATGACTTGATAGCTTGACAAAGGTGCCGGAATTCGAAACGATGTAGAAAAGCATTTTTCCCCTCTTTCTCATCTCTAGACTAAAAACAAGCCAGAGAGTAAATGTACTAAAACTGTTGACTAGCATGAGCATAACAAACCTACAACAAGAATCTCTTCTGTGAATGAGAGGGAGGAAAAGAAATAATTAAAAAGCATTAAGAAAATGTGGAGTTTGATATGAATTACATACATCCTCTTTTACTGAAAAGTATAATTTGTTAACCAATAAAGGAGAATAATTATAGCTCAGGTTCAAATGAGAGACCCTTGGTGTTCTTTGAGCTTGGCTGGTTTTTTTTGCAAAAGTTTCATTGCCCAAACTGGTGACAACACTGGCACTGTTCATGTTACAAAGGTCTGCGAGAAAACAACCAAGTTCAGAAAGCACCAAGGACCTTTTAAGCTAAGGCAATATCTTTCAACCTTGGCAACTTTAAGATAGTGCTTCTGAACCTTGCCTGACTGGGGAATTCTGGGAATTGAAGTCCACATACCTTAAAGTTGCCAAGATTGAAAAACACTGAGCTAAGGTCATAGTATCTATTAGAAATAAACACTTTCTTCTAAAAGCACTGTAAGAAACAAACACAGATGTGTGCAGATGTGTCTCTAAAAATCCTGTTCCATTTTCTACCTTCCACCAGACACACACCAGATATGATGCAAAAAAGAGAGAGACAGAGTTTCCAGATGGTCTGTGGTCCTATTTTGTTTTATCAATATAATAGCAGGAGTGGGAAACACGTGTCATGAATGCAATAAATTTTCATTTTGATATTATGTGATTAGCCATGTCTGAAAACCTTCCACTTTGTACATTTTGCAAGATTCTCCTCATGAAAATTAGATAGGCATGTTCACAACAAGCAATAAAACAATGGATCAAAACCATAACTCAATTAAGAGTAATCACATTTCCAAATTCTAGAATAAGTTCAAGATGCATTTACCTGTATAAACAGTCCATATAGTCTGCCCCTTTACTGTATTCATCCCAGTTTCTATGATACATTACCAATATTTTTTCTTCAGAGTCCAAGACTTTCTATGGAAAAAAACAGAGGAAATAGATTAATTTTAATGTTCATGCTCTATTTTATTTGAAATGATAAAATGCAACTCCCTGTATAATAAATTCAACTCTATGGACTATTTCAAACATTTAGGAAGTACCATAACATATTAACATATAACATATTAACACCTTTATATCTTGTTTGAAAAACAAAGAAACCCCAAATGATTGTTTTCTTCCAGCAGACTATAAAATAGCTTGCACACTACTTAATTCTGACATGCAATATTAACATTTTTACTTTCCATAAATGATTACCTTGTGCAAATGGCGTACATGATTTTCCAAAAAAGTTTTAGTTTCCATATAAAGTCTCTCTCCAAGAGGTTCGGGATAGGCCACACACAAAGCATAAATGTCTCTGGGTATTAAGTCAAGGCTAAAATGTTTTATGTTTTTGTAACTCAAGTTCTAATGAAATATTGACAGAAAGGAAAAAGAAAACCAATGTCTTACTGGAGTTTCAAAGAGATTGATTCATTGGCCTTTTCCAGTTTGAAGAGCCATGATTTTCAAGCTTCTTTAGGCTGTGTGTGCGTGCGTGTGTGTGTGAATTCTGTGATTTCCTGCCTCTCAGAACACCTTGGGGGTGGAAGGGAGAAGTTTCTCCAAAATACAGCACTATAAGGAATTAAGTGCAAAGCATCCATGTATTCATGGGATATTGTGTAAAAGTCCTTTGGACAGAATCTATGGGAAGGAAACTGTCTTCCAAATCAGTTTTATAAAGACCAGATGATTTGTTCAAATCTAGAGCACAAGCCTGTTACTCACTAACCCACCAAACCTTGCTACAGAATTTCAACAAGTGTGTTGGCATAGTTGCCTTCCTTGGGGCTAGAAAGCTTGATCCGAGAACTCAAATTTGGTCTTTCCTGTGTCAACTTTTTAAAGGGCTTACTTAGCATTTTTATGTGTTTTTTAGCCTGACTACATACCATTACTGTGAAAATACTATATAGAGGTGTATGTCTTCAAAAAAATTGTTTTGCTTCCATGCTAAGTTGAAAATCACACCCATTCGCAGTTTATAGATCACCATGCTTTTAGTTCCTAAAAACAACACCCAATTTTGTCAAAGAACTTGGAACAGCCTTGAAAAAAATATGATTGAACAAAGGTATGATAAAACTTTTTTATAAACATTTGAAAGGTCATTAAATGTTTTCCCTTGTTGCAAACCACAGGCTTGAAACCACAGGAGCCAATTTGGCCTAGTGGTTAAAGCCTCAGGCTAGAGACCTTGAGGTCTAGTCCCACTGTAGGTATGAAACAGTGGGCCAGTCACTCTCTCAACTCAATACACCTCACAGGGTTGTTGTTGTTGGAAAATAGGAGAAGGAAGGAGTATTATGTATGTTCACTGCCTTGAGTTTATTCATAAAGTAATAAAGGTGGTATTAAAAAACCTAACAAATGAGGAAGGAAGACTTTCTAACCAAAAGACAAGAAAAAGTTACTAATACAGTTGGCTGACAATGAACCAATTAACAAGATCGATGGTGTTATTTATTGCAATGTTCAAATGGAGGTTAGACCTTTATCTAAAGGGCAGGATTTAAGTATCTGTATACAGGTAGTCCTCGACATAAAATATTTCATTTAGTGACCGTTTATAGTTACACAGGCACTGAACGAGGTGATTTATGACCATTTTTCACACTTATGACCATTACAAGGATCCCTGTGGTCACGTGATTTATATTCGGATGTTTGACAACTGACTTACATTTATGACAGGTGCAGTGCCCCAGGGTCATGTGATGACCTTTTGTGACCCTCTGACAAACAAAGTCAACAGGGAAGCCAAATTCACTTAACAACCGTGTTACTAAGTTAACAATTGCAGTGATTCAGTTAACAAATGTGACAAGGGAAGTCATAAAACGGGGCAAAACCCACTTAACAAATTTCTCACTTGGCAACATAAATTTTGTGCTCAATTGTGGTCATAAGTCAAGGACTACTTGCGCTCTCTTTCAATTGTAAGGTCTGAAAAATACTGAGATAAATAAATAGCAAGATTTTGTGAAAAGTGATTGTGTGAAGTCAGAGGCAGGGCAAAATCACCAGACCCTGTGCAAAAAGAAATGGTCTTATTTATTTGGCAATAAATAAATAAAGGAGAGGGCAGAACTGAATTTAAAAAGAGCTCCTTAGTGTGAAAAAAACCAACAACATTCTGAAGGTAACCTGGACCCAATACATAAAAACAGTTATTATTTTATAATATTATTTTATAAAATGAAGTCATAAAACACTCAGTTATTTCTAGAAACAGACTTAAGTTGTCATACATCTGCTGGGAGGGTGGCACAAACATAGCAGGGCCAGAAATATCTCACTTCCAAAGAGGTTCAAACAGAGGAGATCTGAAGGTCAAAAGGTAAGAGATAGTGGGTTACTCTACTGCTTCAAATAAAAGTGCTATGTGGCCTTCTATTGCTCTTTTCCAAAAGACCGAAAGCTATACCAGGATACACAATATCCAAAGCATGCTTAATCTTGGTACAGTTCCACAAGGAACATATCTTAACTTAAAGAGGGATTAAAATCTATGATACTACTAAACACAGCTTCCATCTGATTAAAAAGAGTAAAACAATGTATATTTTTAAAGTAGGATTCAAGATATTTTCCCCTAGATATATATGCCACATTTAAATCTACTAAGCATGACTGAAATTTTTTTCTACCTTCTTTCACAAAGATAATATATTAATTATCCATCAACATTTTTGAGAACATTCATTTTTGCTTTCTTTCACAAAGCATAGTTAAAAGACACGAATGAATTAAGTTAATAGTAATCTACAGAAAAAGCTGGAGACAGGAGCACAGGACCCTCCCTTTAAAGTAAACATTCATATATGTCATTTAGGAAGACTTTTAAAAAGTTGGTACTAATAGGGACAGTTGCTAGCTTCTCACATTATTGTTAGCCATGCTACCTGAAGTCAATAAAGCACAGCATTCTGCAACACACAATACACTAAGCTTAACCTAAGCTTAGTTTACAAATGGATAGAATTATATAACATCTTACATCTAAAGAAAATAAAGGTGGCATATAAATTTCAGTTCAGCAGTCAGACTAGATCTATAGCTACTGATGCATAGTCCTTGAAAAAGATTTCCTGAACTTTCACTTCCTAGCTGTAGTTTTCTTCTGTTCCACAAAAAACTTTAATCTCCCTTTCATGGTCACCCTCATATAATAAAATATCTATGAACTGCAGCTAGATTATATCCAACTCAGCACAACTCATTAGGTCAAGCACAAGTAATAGGTCATATTGCCCTTGAAACAGAAGTTTACAAGATCCAAAATAGCTAGTGAGATGGAAGACAAGCATCTATCATTTCCTCTAGAACATATGATTCTCTACTTCTAGCTAGTCTTTCATCAAAATAATTCCAAATGAAAATCTGTTTTGTGCTTTTTTGTGGGACCAGAATAAAGCTTAAAAGTAGTTCAAATGAGGTTAGCAAGAACAGCCAGAACAACTGGCAGGTTTGATTAGAATAATACTTTCCTAATTAGAAATTACATTTTCAATTCAGAACAGATTTGCATAGAATCATATACTAAACATACTCTTTATAGTTTAGACATACCATTCTTAGCAAATTATTAGACTTTGCTTAATCTACTGAATATACCTGGGGTGTCAGGGGTGCTTAAATCTGGCCTGGTGCGCTAGCCTGGAAATAGCAAAGGGCTGGTCTGTGGTGCCTCTGGCAGCCAAAATGGGCTTCCAGGGGGGCCGTGTGCACCCCTACCCCATTTTCGGTCTGGCCAACCTCTCACAGCACTCTTCCAGCTAAAACAGGAACAGGGTCTTGCAGGAGGCATCCATCCCATCTCCCTCCTCCTGTGGCTGGCCCATGGAGAAGTACAATGCCCAGCCCTTTAAGAAATCCAGTTTGACATCCCTGGTGTATACCATAAATAATTATTAACGGACTCTATGTTATAAAATATATTGGTGCTAGAGCTGATGCTGAACATATTTTATTCAGCTCTGTTCTGTAAAGAAATCAATTTCTGTACATCATTTAATCTTGTGTAATCAGTATCTGTCCTCTAACAAAAGGATACGAGAAGCGATCATTCCATGTTGCTCTTTCAACATAATCCAGCATAACAACAGCTTTAATAGTTGTGAGAAGCTTGTTCCATGTTTCATCAAAATCAACTACTCGTGGTTTCAAGGACATTGTGGGAAAGTAAAATGAATCTGCAAAAAATAATAATCCAAATTATTAATTATATCTTCCGCAAATATTATATATATTTGAAATACCAATATTATTATTTTTGGTTAAAATATCTATGTCAAAAACATTCTATATTGCTAGAAAGGCTGGTACTTCCTCTGAACTTTCCTATAGAACTCTACCATTCACTGCCACTAAAAAGTTGCAGTTGAGCTGATGATTAATCCTTATATCATATGATTATTATTACTGCCACCTGAATTACATATCCTAAGTCAGGGTAGAATATTTTGGATGAAACTCAAATAGGTCAATTTCAAGGAAAACTTTTTAGGTGAAAGAAAGTATAAAAATAACATAATATCAAGAAAACTAGCTTATTTCTATTATAATAGATAATGGAACAGAATCTGAAGAGTAGGTTGCATGTGTTCTCAGTGTACATAAAAGAAAAGATACATTTGTTAAGAATCATAATGATAGTCACTGGGTACAAATAAGCAATCAAATCATCCTAGGAAACAATCAATATAAATAGTAAGGATACAAGTAACAAAGTTACAGTCATACAGTCACAAGTGGGAGAAGATGAGTGATAGGAACAATGAGAAGATTAATAGTAACAGTAATGCAGACTAATTTGAGCACTTTTTATAAAAACCATTACATTACTAGAATAAGTACAAGTGACATAATATTTGTATTCATCATGTCAGCAAATTACTTTCCCCACACGCCTTATAACCTGGCTGCCCTTCTATATCACAAACTCTAAACTAGAGCACAATCTCCTGCTATCCTCAGTATTGCGAAAGCAAAGTAAATATCCTCTGTCTGGTTGATATGGCATGAGGCCATCCTCGTGGAGAAAAACGCTATTGGGGCGGGGGTTTATGTCTTTGAGATGTACGATTTAAATATAACTTTCTAACTTTTAAGTTCTGGCTAGTATTTAATCGTCATTTTCGCATCCTTTTTTTTTCTTTTCCTGAATCTACAAGTTAAAAAAAAAAAAAAAAAACAACGGCAGAAGTTGGGACACCCCTGAGTTGGAAGGCGATTTACCTTATATCTCATCACCGAGATTAAAGGGAATAACACGGTTAAAAACAACAACACTGGATCAGCCGGTTTTGCTTCAGGATCGTGCAAATCTTCTTTTTCAACCCAGCCGTCCCTAGCCCACTCCAATACCCGATGAGGGAAGAAACAAATACACTGTTGTGGACTGGGCGATCCTCTTGTGAATTTTCTCCCCTTGTCCACTGACGCACGGATGTGGTGGATGCCTTGCGGGGTTCAGGGCCTGCTCGGTGCCTATTTCCAGCATCCACACCCGGCAGCCTTTAACGCCCTGCAGATTCCAAGGGACTAAAGCCGGCGCGGTTGTCAGGAGATCCGGTCGAAACACGGGTGTGTTGCACGCGTGTGTCTCGCATACTCACATTGAACAACGACAGCGGGGAAAGGAGAGAAGCCAAGCGGTCGGTGATCGGGATGGGGGCGGGAAGAGGCTGCTGCCGACCAGCCGTGAACGAGGGGGTTGTCAGTGTACCGAAGACGGAGATAACGGAGAAGAGGGAAATTAAGAGACAGGCAGGGAGGCACCGGATCCTCCGGGGAGCGATGAAAGAAGATCTCGCGCGCGGGGGGAGGGGGGGTTGAGGGAAGATCGGAGAAGGAATAGCGTCCCCACCACCACCACCACACACTCATACACCACCGTAGCCTCTTCCCTTTTGCTGTTACCTGGCAACAGGAAAGGCCTGGGTCAGCGTCGCGTCCCCACGCCCTCGCCACACCGTGTGTATCTCACGCGTAGACTGATCTTCCAGACCCTCCTCACAGGGTTGCCATTACCCAGCCGCCACGGCTGCCCGTTGAGCCCCGCCCACTAGACTTCCATTGGCTCAGCGCGAGCCGAGGGCGGGGAGGCGGCAGATGGGTCGAGATCATTTCGTCGCTCTTTCTGGGACGTCCTCCGAAGCCGGAAGGCTGGCGTTTGTTTCCCCAGCCCCCAAAACCCTTTTCTCAGTATGTCAAAGCCGCCCTGTCGGACAGCGCTCCCTGGACCTAACTCCAATAATAACCTGACCCCTTTCCATCGTTCTTTTTTTACTTTTCCTTCCCTCCCAGGCTGCGGGAGAGTTGGTTTCGCCTCATGTATGGGATACGAGAAGGGCCAAATAAGCACGCCGCAGCCGTTCCTTCACATACGAGAAATGAAGCTTCCTCTGGCGTAGCGGAGGGGTTGGGTTACGCAGGCGCAGTCAGACTTCAACCTGTGCTGTGGGGTTTCACTGCCTCAGGTGAGTCTCAGGTGAGAGCGCGCTGCTTTCCGGCCAGAAGGAGCGGGTGTGAGTCGACTACTGCTCCCTCTCTCTCTCTTTTATCCCTTTCTTTTGAGGGAAGCCTTTTCAGAATAGGTTAAAATATATATATATATATATCTACGGAGAGAAGCAATAGCCCTGTAAAATGCTGCCTCGGTTCCTCGATTTACTATATTTTGCTTTTCCCTCAGGAGCTCAACCACCCGCCTTCAGGTTTCTCCGACAAAAGCCCCCCTTGAGGTGGTCTGAGAATGGACGCGGACATCGGGTCACCACCCAGTGACCTTCTGCGGCTGAGGGGGGTTGGTGGGTGGCCTTAATCCGGGTCTTTTGAAGGACCATGGAATGCGCCTTATCGGAAACTGCCGGACTCGGACAGCTGATGAACGGGAGGGGGGTGCAACGTAATCGTGGCTCCGATTTCAAGATTGGTTCTTTGGGCTTTTAGCTTTCTACGTACTTCTTCTCCCCCCCACCAACGACCCCAAAGGGTCCTTGCTGAGATTTATCTTCCAAATATCAAAACGTTTGACAAGGTACAGAATCAAATATGATTTTGGGAAACCTGTTTTGTCGGAAGCCTGGATAGAGGTGTTTTGAAATTTATGTAAAAAACTATCCCAGAAATCCAAAATTGACAGTTGTGATTCCTGTAAATCAAGACCCCAGATATTTTATAATCCGTCCTCTAAATGTCTATGGAGATTCTCAGTCATCTGGGTGATGGTTGTCCCAAAGGTGCATTTTTTTCCAAGAGCCAACTGGACTTTCTGGGTTTTTCTTTGAAGGTGTTTTGCTTCTCATCCAAGAAGCTTCTTCAGCTCTGACAGAACGGTGGAGAATGGAAGGATTGATATTCCTTGCAGACAGCTGGTCATTTGTATTCTTTTAGAGCAGGGTGTCCAACCTTTCACCTTCCCTGGGCCACATTAGAAGATGAAAATTTGGTTTGGGCCGCACATAAAATAAAATAAAATAAAATAAAATTATTTTTATTATTTATTATTAATTATTTATTAAAAATTATTTTTTATTTTATAATTTTCCGGCCAAATTTTGCGGGGTGGGGGGGGGGGGGAAGAAAGCTCAGCCGCCTCGTGCCTACCTCTCCTCCTGCAAATTATTTATTTTTATTAATTTTCCGGCCAAATTTTGCGGGGGGAGGGGGAAGAAAGCTCGCCCGCCTCACACCTACCTCTCCTCCTGCAAATGCAGCAGCGGCGGCAGCAGCGGCGGGGGCAGAAGCAGCAGCGGTGGCGGCGGCAGCAGAAGCAGCAGTGGTGGCGGGGGCAGAAGCAGCAGCGGCGGCGGCGGCAACAGCAGGAGGTGGCGGGGCGGGACTTTTGGGCTGCGGCTGCCCGCCTTTTCTGTTGCTCGCCTCGACCCGCCTTGCGCCTACCTCTCCTCCTGCAAATGCAGCGGCGGCGGGGGCAGAAGCAGCAATGGCAGCGGCAGAAGCAGCAGCCGCGGTGGCAGCGGCGGGGGCAGAAGCAGCAGCGGCGGCGGGGGCAGAAGCAGCAGGTTGGACAAGCCTGTTTTAGAGGGTCAATGAAGAATAAAAACTCTTTCATTCCCCACTATCCTGTCAGAGCTGAAGAAGCTTCTTGGATGAGAAGTGAAAGGTCTTCAAAGAAAAAACCCAGAAAGTCCAGTTGCCCCTTGGAAAAAGCACCTTTGGGAAAAACCATCCCCTACTTTTCTTTTCTTTTCCTTTTGCTTTCAACAAATGCAGGAATAGGAAGGCATTAAAGTGAGTGCTAGTTTTTAAACTTTATCTTTAGTTTAGGCCCTGACCTCTCCTGGTTCTAACACTGAGCAATCTGATATGTAAATGTTCCTCAAGATATTGGCTATTTCTTGATTCACACAGTTGCCAGTTGCATAGAATGGCCCTGAATACTCGGTGATTAGCCCCCAATTGAACGGTTGCTGGAGAGAGAGTGGTAAAGGAGAAATAAACACATAATTTCTAGTGAGAATAGATCTGTCCAAAGTAACTTAAAAGTCTTGTTATTTCCTGGCATCATAAAACTTAATATTTGTGACTTTGTATACTCTTGGTATATCCTGCATAATTTGCTTACAAGGAGATTCTTCAATTTTATTCTTTTCCATTTTACACCTTGCTATTTCCCAGTTGTCTCTCCATGAAGGTACAGCTTTCATAGTTTTCTTGAGATCATGCAAAGTATGCCCCCTGCTGCACACATAAATTTATATTCTTTGTAGGAGAACCATGTGCAAAAATTGGGATATTTTGAAAGCACTTTTTTCCAAATAACAATTTATTAAAAGGTATAAGCTATTTTGAGCTGCATGCTTAATGACTAGGGTTAGATACTGTACAATAAGGCTGGCTATCCTAATGTGCTACAGATATTCTAATCTGCTGAGGGATGAAAGAGGGATGGATGTTGTCTTCCCTTTAGTTTAATATTTATATAAATTTAATGGCTGTTGCATTTACCAAAAAAAGAAGAAGAAGAAAGAAAATTGTTTACCTTACTAAGCTCAGGGACAGACATTTGGCAATGCTGGTATATCCTAGCAATGCAAAAATCTCTTGCTTACATAGGTGGCCCTTAGGAGGAATATCAGGCCTTAGCAAAATTCTGCAGGGGCAAAAGGCTTACAATTAATTACTCCAAAACTATTTTTTTCTTTTCTTGAGAACATCAAGCTGCCATAAACATCAGTGGTGAATAGGAATAAACAAAATAGAATAACTTCCTCTCTAAAATATGCTGAAGTAATTTTTCAAGTTTATGGAAGTTAGTAAGAACAATCTAGAGTCACTTCTGCTAAAGCCAGTAAGAGTGCAATCCTGGGTTTCTTAATATTCTAACAATAGCAAATGCATACTTTGGCCAATAAGCCCGATAAAGCCCAAATGCTGTATAGCACACAAATATCTATCTACAATGATTTAAAGCCCTTAAATTCTGTTCAGTGTTTTTGCAAGAAATCTTCCAGGTCCCATGCTATATTTCAGATTTATTTATTTTTTGTAAAATTTATTGGTCGCCCATCTTACCACAGAGTAACTCTGGATGGTTTATAATCTTTTAATTTGCATGTTATGGAATGATCTCATCAGAGGTCAGAGGCCTTATATCCCCAATTTTTATTGACTCACGCTTATGTTTTCTGATGTCCATTGACACCACTAATTCCTTTTGGTGGCTTTGCCAGCTGACCTCAGTCTCTCTGACCTCTTTGTTCCTGTAACTCATTACTACCTTTAAATCTAAAAAGCATGTAAAAACATGAGTAGATAAATAGTTACCGCTTTGGTTGGAACCAGTGTGGCGACAAAAGAAGGGAGCCCTTTTGAGTGTCCTTTGGGCAATGATGACATCACCAGCTTATACTTCTTGACTTGGAAGCATCTTGGTGGTTGCTTCCAGGTCCCATTTTAGCAAGTCATTAAGGCCACCTGGAGGTTTATCTGTGTCATCAGGGTCACCAGAGTGGTGCAAATGGGCGTGTAGCCTCTTGGAACTGTTGAAAAGATTGTGTTGTAGATTGGAGACAGAAGATGTCATTTCTCTCCCACTCTGTTGAGAGAGGGCTGATCAATTTTGACATAGATGGCCTCTTTGACTCCTTTTTCAACCAGCAATGCTCTGTCCAAAATATAGACTTTGCTGTCTAGTCCTAATGGGTTTGTTTTCCTAAGTTGTGCCATTGTTTATGAAGTGGATGAGAAGTGAAACGTCCTCAAAGAAAAAACAGAAAGTCCAGTTGCCTCTTGAAAAAGCACCTTTGGGATAGCCAGGACCTGGATGATTGAGAATCTCCCATAGACATAAATCTTGGAATGATGTCACCAGAATTTTCTTTGGTCCTTTTTATTTTGTTTTTATTTTTTCTTATTTTGCTTTGAATTGTGTTTTATTTTGTTATATTTACAGATTTTAATTGGCAGTTCTATATAGTGGTTTTATTTTTTATATTTGCACATTTTAATTGGCATTCTGTACAGTAGCTTTATTGCTCTCACTGTATTTGAGCCTGCATTTTTGTGCTGTTTTTAAATTGTAGCTAGTTTACTGGTCATTCATAACTAAATACAATGGAATAGGCCCACCCCACTTACCCTGACAGAAGAAAGAGCTTGCTGTAGATCCTATCGATTAAGGAATTTCAACTAGCAGGATCTTGGAGAAGAGCCTTTTATACCATGACTCCCTGCGCTCTGGAACATCTTACTGTCAGTGGTGAGATACAATACCACAGTTTTGACCTTTTAGAAGGGCCTTAAAATCTGGGCTTGCCAGTTGGCTTGAATAACCAGTGGGGACATGCTTTGATGGAGATATTTGTAGAATAATAGACAAGTACCCACTCCTGTACTGGTCATTCTCCTGGTTTTTTTAGTCTTTACTTAATTGGTGTTAATGTTAATGCTTTTATATTTATAATTTTATTACATTGAAGACTAGAGTTGGAAGATGGAAGAATTGGAAGATGGGTGGCTACTTCATCCCAGTGTGATTGGCCTGCTCCATCGGCCAAGGAATTCTTGTTGGCAGAGTCCAGAAAAGATTTATCTGCCATTTCTCCCATCTCCACTCCCACTCCCACCCCCAAGATCGGCTCCCGCCCTCCTGACCTTTTGCAAGAGCTTGAATATCTGGCTCTGCCAATTGGCTTGGTCCAATAGGGGAGTGTCATACTGGACGTGGCTGATAGATCTGTTGTTACTTCTACACCCATTCTCCTGCTTATCCTACTCTCTTTCCCCATCTTTTAGTTAGAGATGATGATGCATTTTTATAATATTTTATTATGTGCATGTTTCTGTATAGTTTTATTCTTTTTAACATTGTAAGTCAGAGTCACCTTGTAGTGAGAGGGGTGGCAAACAAATGTAATAATAAACATGTAAAAATATAAATCCAGTAAGTAAATAAAATAATTTTACATGTCATATTTTAAATGTCTTATCAAATTCTCTTGACATGCTAATATGTCAAGAGAATTTGATAAGACATTTAAAATATGACATGTAAAATGTATATGACATGCTAATGTGGAACAGCTTGCCCTCGGAAGTTTTGGGAGCTTCATCACTTGAGACTTTCAAGAAGAGATTGGACTCCCATCTGTCAGAAATGGTGTAGGGTCTCCCACTTGGGTGGGGGGGGGGGTTTTGGACTAGATGACCTACAAGGTCCCTTCCAACTCTGATTATCTGTTATGTGTTATTCTGAAACCAAATTTTCAAAAAGAGTAGTGTGATTTTCCAAAATAAACATTTTTAAAAATAGAACTGAATCACATTGCTTTATATGTGCATCTTGATTATGAGCACTCTTCCCAGAACAGAAATACCATGAGTACTGTGCTCATACCAACTTCAGATACTTTTCCAATTAAATTGCTGGGTGTTTTTGGGGAGTTTGATAACACTTGCATTTATAATACAATGGATCAGTATTTAGCGATCGTTTATTGTTGTCCTAAAGAGACATGTCAGCATTCAATATGGAGTTTTGTGCCTCAAATTTAGCCTTCTGTTTTCAGCAGCAATTAATTCCTTCAAAGACAATCCCTCATACCCAAAATGTAAATGGAAGAAAAAAGGCATGATGGTACTTTCTAGAAGATACTTTTATTTCAGGGTTTAGTAATCTCCTTAGTGATAACTCAGGAAGCCAGACTTCTGTGGTAAGTTGAATCACATAACTCAATCTTTCTCAAACTTCAGATGCATTTGATTATAATTCTTATCTCCACCCTACTGGTTGTAAATAAGTTATAATCTTAGGGTGAATGTATGTGCATACGCTGGAAGGAAAATGAGCTGTCATTCTGAGTCCTTACCAAATAATCACTAGGTTAAAAAACAATCTGAGAATTTTATCCATAATCACTACATGGGTGATTATTTTATTAGAACCAGAAACGTAGTAATAGCAATACAAAGGATAAGGGTAGACTTGGAAGAAAATTGGGAAGCTTTGTTTTGAGAGAAAATACAGCCAAGAAAAAAATGTCTATTTTCTTTCTTGGCGCCATTCTTTGTTATACAGATAAACATTTATCTGGTGATCAGCTGTTTCCCCAGGCATGTTAAAGGCAGATAAAATTCCTCTGCAATCAGTTAAATTGAATCACAGAAACACACACACACAAATACCCATAATGGCGGTTGTATTGGCCAGTTTTCATAAAAATTGGTGGAATGGTTTCAAAGCAAAATCTTTATCTTGAAAAACTGGTTTTCACTGGGAAAGAGCCTCAGGGTATGGCAAAAATGAAAACTGAAAAAGAACTTCCAAGAGGGGGCAACTTAAAGCTATCTAGATATGGTTGAATGTGGTTAATGTGAGAGGTGGTTGCAAGATGTAGTTCATACAGATATGCATGTTTTGAAACTATTAATCATATGCATGTTTGTTCTTAGGAGAAAAATTGTATTCTATCTTTCCTATATTAGTTTTTTTATTATCCTTCCGGTGATGGATAAATAGAACAGATTTTAAAAAAATAAAAGGGGAGAAATCTTTGCCCTGTCGTCCCTCTTTGTAATAGTTACCGTAGTCATTAGGATGAAGATAGAAAGTGGTGGTGGTATTTGCAGATAAGGGAGAAGGGGATCAGACTGCAAAAGTCACTCATTTGGGGACAAGATGCTGCATTTCCCATTCTATTAGTAAAACAAAATTACACGGTATGAAGGAGGCTCAGTACTGGTAGAACATGGTGAGTTTTGCCCATTGCTATAGAGAATCCATGCTAGATAATTATCTCTGCATTGTACCCCCTTGAAAAAAAGTTATACCTGATTAAGGAGATGATTCAATGCAAAGCATCTGTAACTCTTTTCCAAGCTCACATGGAAGCTGAAAGAAAGTCAAGCTGTTTAATGAATAGTGGGAGATACTGTTCCTCGGTTTGAATGATGTCCAAAGCACTCCTACACATTTTCTATTATTGTAGGGCCTTGTTTTTTTATATCTAGTTATTCAAGGAAAGTTGTTTAGCTATTAAACACTTACTTTTTACATGCCTCAGTTGCAATGGTCAAAATGATACTGCACAAATCTTTACTTTTATTGTAATATAAAATCAGCCTAACTGTTGCTTGCATAAATCCAATAAAATATACTGTATGATCACCATACACAAAATTGAAATCATATGTGTGTCTTGAATTAACCTAAGTTCTCCAAGTCAATATGATGCACTGAATCAAGTAACTATACTGCTTGAGCAAACATGTTTTGCTAGCTAGTTCTCAATGCTATAGGAAGCTGTTAGACAGCCTAAAACTCCAATCACTAACTTCTCCAAAGGAAATCCTTAAAGAATTGAGTTGAATTGGTCAATGCCTGGAACTAACCACCTGACTGTTGTTACATTCTCAAATCCCCAAAACTGTAACCTTAAACTATATACCGTGGACCTCACTCCATTCCTAAGAGGTCCTTAAAGGGGGTGTCCACCAGCGTGCCTACTGCTGCTGTCCTTCTGTTCCCATTTATGCATACTCATTTATTATGTATACTTATAGAACCAATAATAAACCATATTAGGAAGTAACCAACTATATTTTGCCTAGCATAACAACCAAGCAGTTGGGCGTACATAAGCGCACCAACGTGCCTACCGTCCCTGTCCTATTGTTTCTTTTTATTTTTCTTATATGTATCCATTTCATGTATTCATAACTATGTTTATGCTTATACCTGTTATCTTATAGTCGCTTGCTAAAGAAAGGAAAGGAAGAAAGAAAAGAAAAAAGAAGGAAGAAAGAAAGAAAGAAAGAAAGAAAAAGAAAGAAAGAAAGAAAGAAAGAAAGAAAGAAAGAAAGAAAGAAAGAAAGAAAGAAAGAAAGAAAGAAAGAGGCAGACACTCTGGAGCGCTTTCTTCCACGAAGACTAGCAAAATTGGGTTCCAAAAATCCAGACGACCGCTAGACGATAGCAACAAGATGCACAGACCAATCTCCACCCTGTTCTCTAGGGATCGTATTAAGTTTTGAAGCCGGATATAGTAGCCCGAATCTAATCCTCATACGTGCCATAAGGGAGGGAGGGCAGGCTCATGAAAGAATGTGGGGGGTGGGCAGTTGGAGGGTTTTTACATTCGAGGTATTTTCAGGGATATTTGTGCATTATGGTTGCCTACATGGGAACTATGGGACTTTGTCCGGGCACAAGTGCCCTTCCTTACTTGGATCGGCATTTGCTGGGATCCTACAAGGCAAAGAACGGCGCTATGAATGTCACGTCTCGTAGTTAGCCAATGAGAGGGGGCTTGAAAGACGGTTGGCGCCAATTCCAGCGGTTGAGTCTCACGAGTGGCCAATGAGCGGGGTCCTAGAGCCGTGGCGGGGGTGGGTAGGCGGGGCGGGCCAGATCAAGCCTCATTCCTTGCACAGGCCCTAGAAAGCTGTGCAGCAACAGCCGCCATTTCCCTCGCCCCTCGCGGTGACGGCGCGGCGGCATCAGCACTGACGTGAGGCGACGCGCGGGCTCGGCCGGCCCAATCCCTCTTCCCCGCCTGCTTTTCCTGTGACGGGGGCGCCACGTACTCTGGTGAATCGAGGAGGGGGCGGAGACACGCCGGGTTTGTTTGTGTGTGTGTGTGTGTTTGCAAGGCGGTCTGGCGTTTGGAGGCAGCGGCGTAGGGCTGGCTCTTGGCAGGAGGCTAGGCGGGTGCCGAGGACTCGAAGAAGGAAGGGAGGGGCAGCCGGCCGAGGAGTCGGGGGCTGTTTAAACGGGGCGTCGCAATTCGCTTTAATACTGGAGCTTAATTCGATCTGCGTACTCTTTGCCGAAGGGAAAACTTTGTCGAGTCTAAGAGGGATTTGCGCATGTGCAAAGGGTTTTTTCTCTCTCTCCCTTATTCACGAGTTTAGCTTTGTGGAACCTGCTGCTCATCCGCAGCGACAATTGCCACATTTAGAGACTGTGAGTTTAATGGAATTAGGGTATTTAAAAAGCATAGTGCACTTTCGTATTCTGTTTGCTTGAGTGCTCAGTGTACCTTAATCCTGCATCGACATGTGTAGGTTGCAGCGCAATATTGTCTTCATTCTGAAACTGGTGGCTTCCAAGCTGGTGGACAACAATTCCTAACTTCTTGATCTTTGGGACCGATATACTGCTTGGGGGAGGGGGCGAGGATCTTGGCCAAGGTGGGGAGGACTGAATACATGCCTGTCCCTGTCGAAGCAACTCACTGAGTATGTTTGAGGCTATAAATTCCCTGTTAAATTCGCCTGTCTCATCTTGTTGCAATGATATAGTATAGTGAAGTATGTGATATGCATATTGCCTTGAATTCCTTGAGAAAAGATGAAAAGTAAATCTCAATAAATAATAGCTAGCCAGAAGATCCACCGTATTTGGAGAACACCAATAAACAAATAAACAAAGCCACAAATAAACAATTTGACTACTGGGTTGTGAAAAATAGCACCAAATCAGCTTTAATTTGCCCTCTTCAGTTGTATTAAACCATCTCATTGTGTAACTTGATTTTGATTAGAGAGCATGATCTAAACAACTCTGATCACTGTAGTTTTTATGATTAAATTCTAAAATTACTTTAAAAGAAAGAGGATATAAAAATGCTCCATTCTCGAAAGTACTGCATATATCAGAATGTACTGAATTGAAGAATAAAGCATGTATTAACATGTCAGTTAATAAATATGTTACCATTGTTTTGTACAAATTATTTGTTTTATTCTCAAGAAATGATGTGATACAACCAAATGCACTTCTCTCCTTATTAATGCTACATAATTAAACCATAGTTTAATGTATTTAACTTACTATGACAATTTGTTTTCTCTTCAATTCTGTATGAATGTTTCATATGTAAACTGAAGGAGCAACCAAGGAACAAAAGCAAGAAGTAAAGCTGGAGGAAGGAAGTTGTAAAAAGAGCAACTACTTTCTGTACAGATTTTGAAATAATTGAGAAGGGTTTCCCTGTTAAAAAGGTGTGATAATCCAACAAAGCAAAAATCAATTGTAGCTATCACACATCTACATGCTGAACTAATTTCATTGCAGACCACATTTGGTAGGATTCTGCCCATGTTTGTAATAATTTTGAGTTTCAAGGTGATTAAAAGTGTCCTTTTTCAGAATTATATTTCAATATTTGCTTTTTTATATTGTGCTTATCAACATGCTCTGTTTTCACCTCCTGCATCTTTGACCCCTTAGCAGATGATATAATACAATGTTCAGTAAAATTAAGCTGTTAAATGGGAGAAGTAGCTTCTTAGTCTGCTTTTTCTTTGGAATTTTTGAATGCAAATTTAAGTAACTCATTATACTAAAAGAAAAGTTACAGTTGCATAGTTTTAAGACTTCCTGGCCCAATACAGAATTACAGAAGTCCCTGGGAGAAGAAAGATCTCAAAATACGAAGAAAAAGAATTATAAATTCAGAAGCTCTTCATGGAAAATGGTCTTTTTAAACGAATAGAAAAATTGGAGAATGATTTCTTTGGCTGAAACAGGCAGGTGAAAATACTTTGTTGCAGGATATATGCTTGCAACTGACCCATCTATTTAATAATTAGTGTTAGTTAGGGTGGGGTTACAAATAAACATATAAACAATAGACAGCCAAAAATACACAAAGGATCCACAGACTAACCAAAACAGAATAAAGTTAAATTAACCAAACTAAATTGCAACTTCCAGAAAGCAATGTGGGAGCCAACCTGATGTCGACTGGGATGCTATTCCAAAAAACTGGTGCCACTCAAAAGTAGTTTTAGTATGATTAAATTGTAAACATATTAGTTTTATTTACTAGCAATAGTATCCATAATACATAATACATAATTTAGCAAGTTTGTTGAATCATAAATGATCCTATTCTATTTTCAGGCATGACAATACTTTCTATAAAAGATAAAATTGTATGTAGATTTCTACTGGCAACATTTTTCCTTCCCAGTTGAGGAATTGTATATTTTGAAAATAAAAATTCATTTCTAAGTTTAAGGATCCGCTTTATATTAAAATACTTCTAACCTTTGCACGGGCATGTTGGAATCTAAGATCAGCATTGAACTTCACTGAAGTTCCATAGGTTGGTCTGTTAATTCTGCATGTGCTTTCTCACCTGTGGCAAATGAGCATGCAATATTTACCAAATATGCAAAAAGCTTTGGTGGTCAAACCACTGAAATTGTTGCGTTGCAAGCATTTCCCAAAAGGCTTCAGATAATGTTTTCATAAAAGTAGCTTTTTAAAAAGTTTTTTCATTTTTTTTCTCCTCATTTCAAAGGGTTTTCTATAACACTTACAAAATCTCTTGCATTAGCACTAAAATGATTCTCTTTTATTCCTATCCTTTTCCTTTTTAAAGGGAACCCTAAATACTATGTAATACTGTGAATTGGGTTGCCATAGCAATAGTTATGACATCACAAACAGAACATAACTTCATTGTAAGGTTCACTAGAAGAGCGTGGTCTGGAGAAGGAAGAAGTCCTTTTTTAAAAAAAAAAATTCAATCATGAGCAAATGTAGCAAAAAACAGCATGCCAGAATTAATATAAGGTAGCCATTATATTTTTAGCTATCACTAGAAGATGCTTCTGCATAGCAGGCTTGTGTCCTGTATTACAGTAATAGTTTCAATAAAGGGAATGCAGCCAAGCATTTGTTTACCAATCTCATTAGAGAAGTGTATGTGAATGTGGGTATGTGTGTTAACTCAAGTGTTTTAAATTTGGCTTAGTTTTAGCAATACATTATGTTCTGACTTAAGCAGTTATTTTTAATCTTTTACTTGGGAGTTGGGATTTTTTTGGGAGATGCTGAATAAATTATAACAGCATGGAACTGTATATTCAGAATACATTTATCTAGCTCTACAAGTATCAAGAAGATATCAACTCTACCATTCTAATAGAATGCATTTCAATATAAAGGCCATACACACACAAAAACCATGTCTATTTTTGAAGTAGGAGTGAAATGGATTCCATAATATATCAAGCATTTTTTCATATATAAAATTGAGCCTCACAGTATTAAGTAATTTGTAATTACTTAATTTCTATTAAGTAAACAAATAAAACTTTTTTATAGATTGAAAATAAAAATGCTTGAGATTTTGAGAAATAGGAGTAAAACTTATGGACAAACTTATATCTTAAGTTGTCAATTCCTACAACTCCACAGCCAATTTAGTAATTGACTATGCTGACTGGGAATTATGGGAGTCAAAAGACCAGCACATCTGGAGTTTGGCTGCGTTAGATGCTACATTTGACTTAACATGTGGAGGTAAGCTTCAACCATATTTAAAAAAAACAAACAGGATGGGGTGAAATATTATTAACAGTTGTTAACAAAGATGAAGCCCATAGGAAGTTCTAATATGTGAGAATTACTAAAATGAAGACTATGAGAAACAAAGGGGAATGTTTTGGAGTACAACTTAAAACAACGCTGGAGAAAATCAAGTGTGAATACGTATCATTTGAGTGGTCTATGCATATGTATTATTCCCAGAATCATAAATTATACCAATTTTTTGTGAATGAAATATCTGTCTTTGGCTGAAAGTACTATATTAATTATCCAAATATTCTTTAGTTGGTGTCTTAACTATAGCATTCTGCAGTGATTTTTATCATTATGGACTTTAGCTATTTTCTATAACTTGACTGAAAGTGATTTTTTCTATAACTTTAGGAAATGTTTTAGTTTTTAGGAAACTAAAAAATGTAACCACCTTTGAAAGTAATATCAAACATGCCAGGAGTATAAACCAAGCATAGAATGTAAATAAAAATAAAAAAATTAAATGGATATGGTCAAACAGCTAAACTTCCTTGTTCTATTTGATTCCAAGAAATAACAATACTTTTTATTTTTGGTTCCACATCTGATAAGTTTGAAAATACATTGTAGTGATAAGTTACTCTCTCATTCTCAGCCAAGCCTTCTATATTAGCTGATGCTCCCTCTATAAATTATGTTCTCCCAGAAATAAATGTTTGCTGCCAAAGTTTGTATTGTTTCTAAATAACAAACCATTGATACAATGAATACAATAAAAAGCAATAATAGGATCTCGCAGGCAGCAATATTCAAAATGCAACTAATTCATATCTACAATATTTAAGGTATAATTTTGTAATTATACCAACTTTTAAAAAAAAGTCTAAATGTGCAATATAACATTTGCAAGAAATTTTTAATACTTGGCAAAAGAGGGAACTTAATTGGTAGCAAAAAACAAAACAATTATTGCATAAACTAAAATGAAGCTTCGATGAACAACTATAAAAATGTGAAGGAATTGTGCTGTATCTCTAAGAATATATATCTGCCTTACTTATAAGATTGTGCCTGGAAGATGTTTTTTTCTGGGTAAGAAAAATAAGGTCTCAGTTTTCTGCAAAGTTTAAGTCACCTTCAACCTCCAGATGTGATAGATGCAACTCCCATATTTCTCTGCCTAAATGCTTGATTGAGATTCCCATAATCCACAGCTGTTACGTTCAGTGCTTATTGAAACTATTTGAAATAAACAAATGAGCAAAAGTGTTACTGAATATTTCATATCTTAACCTGTTTTTCCCCTCTCTCTTGCCTTTAGACAAATGACCATGGAAACAGTTGAACCACAAGATGGCAGTGCAACAGACTCTGTTACAGAAAGTGATTCTGCTAATCTGCAATCTCGAATCGGCCAAAATCAGATCTCCACTATAGCTCAAGTAATATGAAATGTTCTGTTTACTTTTTAACATTATTATGCAATTGTTGGAAGAAATGTCCTTCTGGGTTCAGTTCCAGGTGGGGAAAAGACACTGGATTCATGGAAGTTGCTTGGAAAGAAGGTTTAATGGTGGACAGGACCACATGCCTTGGAGCTCCTGGGCGAAAAGGGCAGAGAGGCTGAGAACCCTTTGGTTTTACACCCTCTGTTGGACCCCACCTTAGTGTTTCCTTTTCCTGTGTACGAAATATATCCCATTGGCTGTCAGACTCCCAGGGGCGGGGGTCTTACTTAACTTTGTAGACTTTGTCTGGATCACATGGCTTCACCTGAGTGCTGGCAGGTGCAGTCTTCCCAGGTGCCATGTGGTGAGATGGGTAATCCTATTATTTCCTGAGGGCCATGTCTTAATCCCATCACCCCGGAGCTGAAGGGGGGGGAGGCCAGGGAGCTGCAGAAAGCTGCTTTGTCTTTAAAACATGTTTCTCCTTTTCTTCATCCAGGGAAATATAATATTCTGCCTTTTTAATATTTCCTAGAATATTTCATTCTTCTAGGAGAGGGGTGGGTGCTAACTTTCTACATATTGATAATATGAAGAGTAATATTAAATTATTGCTAAGTTGGTATTGAGAAAAACCTCTCTCGACTTACTCTAGGTTTTTAGTTATATTTAGATACGTCAATTTTTCTCAGTATATTTACTGAATAGTACTAGTCATTTTTAAGAGCAGAAATTCTTATAAAACATAAAGAATCTTACAAAGTTTTAAACAGCCTGAGAATAAGACTGGTCTGCATAACTTTTATCTGAGAAAGGACCATAGTGATGAATTAAAAATCTTCCTAAAATGCAAAGAAATACTTGGGGCACAAATCAGCTGTTTGGTGGAGGGCAAAGGGGTAGCAGCGCAAGAGCTAGAAGCGATGTTGAGACCCTGAGGTGTTAGACATGCTTGGTAGCATGTTTTCCAGGGCAAGAGCAAGTGTATTGATTTTGAAAACGCCAATGGGCCACCTAAAGCTGTTTGTTGAAGTGCATGTTGTACAGGCATGGATGAGTTTTCTTCCACGTATAATTAATTAACCTGGCATGAGGCCACCTTTGGAGGCTCTTGGTAGTAAAGCAGTTGCCTACAAAGGCAGGAGTCTCCTTAATTATGACACTTTGCTTACAGAAATCCTTCCTTATGGGGATAAATTTCCTTCTCCCAATTCAGTTCATGCCATTCTTTACTCATGTCATGTTTAAGGGTCAGCTCCTGCACACATGCTTCTTTTTCAATTGTTAAAACACTTCATTTTTCCTTGCAATGAAGTGTCAGTGAACATGTAGCTGGGCACAGTTTCTAAAGCAGCAGTGTAGTAAGACCCAAAGATATTTTGTCCTTTAAACATTAAGGGATCAGAAAATGATTTGCAATTTGTGTCTCCTTTGGACACAGATTTATTTTAATTCTAGCAGCCTCAAAATACATGTTTAAATCTAAATGAAAGAGAAAGGAGGGAGATAAAAGTGTATGTCTTAGAGACGGGTTCTAAACTTTTAAACATGATGGCATATTAAATTACAAGAAAGGGGCATTCTTATGTGCTACTATCAAGTATAGCTGATGTTAAAAATGAAATAGGGGCTATTGACATATTGAGCTGTCAATTGTTTCATAAGCTTTGACAATATTCAGATATAATTATTATCATGCAACTCTAAAGTATTGCTAAGACAATCGTAATACATTATTAATATTAATAAATATTAAAATAGAAAAGTAAACCCCTATTTCAAAGTGGAATTAAAGTGAGAAGCTCATGATTGTTTTGCCAAGTTGTTAGTTCTCAGCCTTCTGTTCATTAAAATTGATCTTAAAATACGATCTTGCAATGTTTTGATGCAGAAGAATAACACTACAGTAATTTTGTAAAAATATATAATATAGCTGTGTTACAAAAACAGTTATATTTTGGGCAAAATTCTACCCCATCACATATCATGTGAGACTGCATTTTCTTTTGATTGAAGGAAAGAGGTTACTTTTTAACTATAGCATCTCTGATAACAATGCTTAATGAATAATGCTCATAATAGGAAAGCAGAAGTACCACCCAAACAATATTTCACCTGCTCTTTGATTTCATAATTGCCACTAGAAGCCAAAATATATATTTTGTATTATAAAACATTGTAATACAGCCTTTTATGTGTTAAAGGTGGAAGCCTAACTGAAGCCTAAGGATTACTTTTGTCAGATAATGAACATTGAGAGCTAGCTACTTAAGCTCTTTTCACAGTATGCTTTATTTACCTCAATAGGTTTCTGTAGCAGGATCAGCAACTGGAAGAGGATCTCCCTCTGTAACCGTAGTGCAGTTTCCTTCTGGTCAAACTGTCCACGTACAGGGAGTGATTCAAGCCACACAGTCTTCGGTTATTCAATCGCCGCAGTTGCAATCTGTTCAGGTTAGTTGTGTTGTCTTTATTTACTTTTCCTTGGTTTCCTGGACTATTTATTTTTGTGCCACACAAGAGAGTGAATACAAGATCCTATGTTTAATGCCAAGGGATACTCTACTTATTTCTCTAGTTGCCAACATAATAGTAATGGGTGTACTTTTTTTTTTACTTTGCCATGCTTTGACCCTAAACATTTTGTTTCTAGCTCAAAGAAGTGCTTTGAGCTCAAAACAGGCCAAATTCAGGTTTCAAACATCTGCTTCAAAACATATATAGGATATGTTTTGAATTTAGAATGGTGTTATTCAAAGCATTTTTCATGCCTTGATATGATGCTTCAGGTTCCTTTTTAAAAATATGATAGCTGCAAATCAAAATATTAGCTAGTTCCCTTTCCATCTTTTTTCCCTACATGGACAGGATTTTATTAATATTTTAAATAATCCATATCTAATTGAACAAACTACAGAAATAAAGTGTTCATATAAATATTTGATGAAATTGTCAAAAGCATTCAGTTTTGCTTTCTTTATAAAACATGTTTCAATTCTGGTTCAAGACAGATGTTCAGCACCTGAAGGACAGTTAGTAAACACTGTAATAAGTACTTTTGATGTCAACATTTCTTCATGGTATTCCTCACTCACCATTAGTCCTTAACTTACGACAGCAAAATTGGGCAAACGTTTCCCAAAATCTCACATGCATTCTTTAGTGTAGCCAGGGATTGCTATTATTGCTAATACTAAATCACAGTTAAATTATGAATGCTGACATTAAAAGCTAGGATATAAATAGAACGTGTGTGGGATGAGAATTGCAAAAATGAGAGAGAAATATGTGAAGGACAGGAAGTTGGATAGGTATCTATAGAGGGAAGAGAATGATAAGGAAAAGCAATGTTTCAACTAAAATTGTTCTTGTCCTATACATTGACTTACAAATGGTCGCCTCCACAAAAGCTACTTAGGATCTGGTTTTGAAATTACAGTCGCTGCAACACCACTGTGGTCATTTGCCTTTAAGACCAAGATGCTGAAGAGCTCTGCTCCACCTGTTGCAAAATCTCCCCCCACCCCATCCTATCCCTTGGAGTCCCCACAAGCCTTGGGCCTACTTCCCACATGCTCTTTCCCATCCCTGCCACTGATCACTCATTTATCTTTTACCATAGATCTCCTTTTGGAAGTTCTGGAGCTCAGGTTGGGGAAGTAGATGATCTGTCCCTCTGTGTCTGTAGGCAACATGCCTGTGTTCCTGAAGCAACTACCGTTTTCAGAGTGGCCACAGTGAATTTTGGCTGCTCCAAAATAGTGCTCCTTTCTAGAACAGAGGAATGTGGCCTAGGGATGGAGCAATTTGATCTTCTCAGCATTTGTAAGCCTGCCGCTTAGCAAGCAGAGTTGGGTACGCTTGCCTTCATTGCACTGAAGCCTGCTGCTTGCAAATCTGCTGTATGGGAGGAGGGTAGTTATTAGGCCGCTTCACTAACAGCTGTCAAAACTTTCAGCCATAATGAGGCAGCATCCATTACAATCACTGGTCGAGGACTACCTGTAATTTATTACTTTCTGTGTTCTTTTAATTTCTCTCTAGCACAGGGGGTGTCAAACTCATGTTATCACAATAGCATCACATGATATATCAGAACTTTTCCCCATTTGCTAAACCGGGAGTGACCATGGGCCGGGATTTTGACAGCTCTAGCAACTACCATTGGATGGTGGAATTAATGTAATCTTGAATTTGTACCTTTTTTTGTAATCCTATTTCATGCCTAGCTATTAATAATCCTGCTGTCTTGGTTAGATGTCTATAGTCAGGTTTGACATAGTAAGTCAAAATGTGGCTTACTCATTCGTTTTGTTATTGTGAATTATGCCATTGTTAGTACAATTGATAACAATGGTTTCTTTCATGGGATTGGTTTATTTTCAATCCTGAGTCAAAACCAAACTGGTTGAGGTGTGTCTGTGTGTGTGTGTGTGTGACTGTGGACAGAACTGTGAATGAGACTTTAAATAAGTCAAGCATACAATCAGTTCCTGAATATGTTCTTCAAAACTACTGCATCAAAACTACTATATAAGAGTCTGTTAAATTTGCAAAATAGTGTTATATTAATAGAGTTATATAATAGTGTTAAAATAGTGTTATATCATCGGAGAAGCTGTTGAGCGTGAATGGAAGCGTCCAAACGCCATCTTTGGTCTAGAGGACATCAATGATAATGATGACATCACAACTGTCCGAAACATCATCAGTGATTATCAAGCATCAACCATCTCCCCTGATGAAATACTTGACATTTCCCGCATTGGCCAAGAGCTCAAAAACAGAGACGGCTCTGTGGCCCCACGCTTCTGCAGGGTCATTTGCAAAAATGAATCAAGCAAACGTAAAAATTCATTTACACTATAAATTCACTTGCCAAAACCAACACCAACCATAAGAAACTCCGTTGTCGCCCTGACCTAACCATACAGCAATGTGCCCGCTCCCGTGTACTCCGCACTGAACTCAAAAAACGTCTAGACAATGGAGAGAAGGACCTGTACATTGACTACCATGCTGACTGTATCAAAAGTAAGTCACACAACCCGCAACTCAGCTTTAATCTTCAACCACAACCCTACCTCAACCAATCCACCATCACCCAAGACTAGGCACGCACGTCCCTAACTACCTCAATTCCAACTACTGCTGGCCTTAAATGCAAGCTACTCAATGCAAGAAGCCTTGCGAATAAAATACCTGAATTTTTCCTCTTACTAAATATGGCTAAACTCGACATCATATTTGTCTGTGAAACATGGCTCAACGCATCTCTCCCTGACTCCATTACCACAGTAAGAGACTATCATGTTTACCGATCAGATTGTGAAATTCGTAGAGGAGGTGGTGTTGCTATATTCTATAAAAAGCCCTTACATCTAAAAAATATCCAAGTTACCCAGGAGCTTGCTCTTCCTGAGACCATCATCTGTGAACTATCCTTAAATATCACATTTCGATTCTTACTATGTTACAGAACACCTGATTATGACATCGAACATGTAAACAAGCTAAATACACTACTAACATGGGCAGCATTCTGCCCATACCCTTTTATCTTTCTTGGTGATTTCAATCTACCTCATATTGACTGGACCCTAAATGAATGTACAACTGAAACCATACACGCAACCTTCTACAATGCTGTTACAAATCTGGGACTGGAACAACTAGTAACCAACAACACTAGACTAAACAACTGCCTCGATCTCATCTTCTGCAATAGTTTGAATTTAATTTATGGAATACAAACTAAAGAACCCTTTTCCAGCAGTGACCACAATATGATTGACTTTTGTCTCAACAGACGCCCACACAAAAATCACCACAATGATGTAATCCCCTATTATAACTTCAAAAAAGGCAACTATGATCTTATAGACAACCATCTCTCATCCCTTGATTGGCAATCTCTATTCACTGGATGCAATACTGTTGAAGACCATTACAACATATGTTTACTTGAAGTCAAAAGAGTCATCAAACTATATGTACCAACAACAACTCACAAAACAAAACAAAAAATCAGATTACCCATAACAATAAGGAAACTTCAATCCAAAAAGAGATCACTCTGGCGGAAAAACAAATCTGGTCACGTTGCCAATTTCAAAAGCCGATACAAAAATTTATGCCACCAGATAAAGACTGAATGCACCAATTATCACATTAAACAAGAGGAAAACCTTTTATGCACCAATTCCACCTGTGCTTTTTACAATTTTGTAAACAACAAACTAAAAGACTCAAGGTCCATCCCACCCCTGATAGGACCTAATGGTAAAGACTGCAATGACCACACCATTAAAGCCAACATCTTTAACACATTCTTCGGCTTGGTATTTGTAAATAGCAATGGATCATGCCCAGTATTTCCTAGCCGAACCACAGATAACTACAATGATCTAATACATATCGATTTTACAGAAGACAATGTTGAAAAAGCACTACACAATCTAAAACCATCTCTATCTATTGGACTGGATGGAATATGTGCCTACTTCTTAAAAAAGCTATCCACTGCCATAGCCAAACCTCTAAGCATAATCTTTGAAAAATCTTTCAGGACTAGCTCCTAGCCTAACCTATGGTCACAAGCCACGGTCATCCCCATCTTCAAAAAGGGAGACCCCAGCCTAGTTGAAAATTACAGACCAATCTCTTTATACTGCGTCACCTGTAAAGTCATGGAATCAATTATTAACCAATCCATTATCCTCCACTTAGAGACAAACAACCTACTCTCCAATAAACAATTTGGTTTCAGGAAAAAACTATCCTGTAATCTGCAACTCTTACACTGCAAAAACATATGGACGACACAACTCAATCAGGGCAAAGCAATAGACGCAATCTACATAGACTTCTGTAAAGCCTTTGATTCAGTGGTACACGACAAACTACTCCTAAAAATAAAATCTTATGGTATCTCTGGACAACTGCATAACTGGATAGAAGCATTCCTGTCAAACAGACAACAAATGGTCAAAATCGGGAGCGTACTATCAAATTCTGTACCTGTCAATAGTGGTGTCCCCCAAGGCAGTGTTCTAGGACCAACTCTCTTCCTACTCTGCATAAATTACTTCTGTGATCATATTAAGAGCAACTGCGTTCTTTTAGCTGATGATGTAAAGCTGTTCAATACCACAGACAATACTGCTACCATTCAAAAAGATCTTGACTATGTATCAGAATGGTCAAACAAATGGCAACTTCAAATCTCAACAAATAAATGCTCTGTCTTACATATTGGCAAAAAAATCAGAAAATAAAATACAAGCTGAATAGTCAAGACCTTATTGATGATCCAAGCTCTGTAAAGGACCTTGGAATACTCATCTCTAATGATCTAAGTGCTAGAGCCCACTGTAACTACATAGCCAAAAAGGCATTAGGAGTTGTTAACCTAATTCTACGTAGCTTTTTCTCTGGTAATATCACACTACTAAACATTTGCTAGACCAATACTCGAATACAGCTCATCAGTCTGGAACCCACATTACGTATCTGATATTAGCACAGTTGAGAAAGTCCAGAAATATTTCACAAGAAGAGTTCTCCACTCCTCTACTCGTTGTAGAATACCTTATGCCACCAGACTTGAAATTCTAGAACTAGAAAACCTTGAATTACGCCGTCTTCAGTCTGATCTAAGTATGGTATATAAAATCATACATTGCAATGTCCTACCTGTCAATGAATACCGTGTTTCTCACATAATAAGGCCGGGCCTTATTTTTTTTTGAGCCCCGAAAAAACAGCTAGGCCGTCTTTTCGGGGGGTGACTTAATTCCCCCCCTTGCATCCTCGCCAACAGCCGCTCCTAACGGGTGATCATGGCGAAACGCAGAGAGCTCCCTACTCCCACCTTTGCTGCAGACACCTTTGGCACCTGCCGCTGTTGCTTTCCCTTCTGCCCATTCCGCAGCCACGTTTGGAGCTGCCACTTCCGTGTTTGGTCCCTGCCGTGGGGTACACCCACTTCCTCCTGCAAATTACGCCTCGCAACTCTTCTCTCCCTTTCCTCTCGCTCCAAAAAGATTGCCATCGTATCCCGCCGATTCGGGCTTCCAGCCACGTTGTGATCCACTAGTGAGGTTGCCATCTCGGATGGAGGCATCGCAGTCTCCCTCTCTTGTTCGCTCTGAACTTCGCGCGGACCAAAATAAAAAGATCGCCCGCCATCATGTTTGGAGCTGCCACTTCGCGTTTGGAGCTCCAAATGGCGGCGGCACTCCAAACACGGAAGCGGCAACTCCAAACATGGCGGCGGAATGGGCAGAAGGGAAAGCAACAGCGGCGGGTGCCAAAGGTGTCTGCAGCAAAGGTGTTTGGTGGGAGTAGGGAGCTCTCTGCGCTTTGCCATGATCGCCCGTTAGGAGCGGCTGGTGGCGAGAATTCCTGCCCGCCGGGCGCTCCTAACGACAAGTCTCCCGCCCTTCCCCCTTATTTTGCATATTTTAAGATAGGCCTAAATTTGGGGGGAGGGGCTTAATTTGATTTTATGCCCAAAAAACATGCTGGGCCTTCCTATTGGTGGAGGCCGTATTGTTGGAGAAAGACGGTACTTACGCTTCAATCATAACACAAGAGCACACAACAGATACAAACTCAAGGTTAACCGCACCAAACTTGATTGCAGGAAATATGACTTCAGCAAGAGTGGTCAATGTCTGGAATACTCTGACTCTGTAGTTTCTTTCCCAAACCCCAAAAACTTCAACCTTAGACTGTCTACTATTGACCTCACCCCTTTCCTAAGAGCCCCGTGCATAAGCACACCAACATGCCTACCGTCCCTGTCCTATTGTTTCTTTTATTTTTCTTATATGTACCCATTTCATGTATTCATAACTATGTATATACTTATACTTATTATCTTGTAAGCAATTGACAAATCAAATAAATAAATAAATAAAATAAATAATCAAAGGTTGTTTGTATCCAGTGGGATAGAAATGGAACAAGTAAATTCCATGTAATAGATTATTAATATTAGATCTTACAATAGAAATCAGGATTCCATACAGTGAAAATGTTCTGACTATTGCACAGAGTTTCAGGCAACAAACTTTCTAGAATTGCAGCTTACTAAATTTTTGTTTTAAAAAACTAGGTAGCGCCAGCTACAAATGCGGATGAATCTACAGATTCCGAGGTTGTAATTGATTCTCAGAAGCGGAGGGAGATACTTTCAAGGAGACCTTCGTATCGGTAAGCTCTGCCCTAATGCAAAAGTTTTTGTTTATTTACACTATTTTACTGTTCCATGGCATAGGTCAGTATTTTAAAAAATATTTCTTTAAATATTTATTTGTGGCAGAAAAATTCTGAATGAGCTTTCTTCTGATGCACCTGGCGTTGCTAAGATTGAAGAAGGAAAACCAGAGGAAGAAGGAGCACCCTCTGGAATCCCTGCCATGGCCGTGCCAACCAGCCTTTATCAGACTAGCACCGGGCAGTACAGTAGGTCTTCTGTAATATTAGGCTACCTGTTTAATCTATTGTTCTTAAAAGGAAAATTTGTAATTTTGAAAAACAATAAAATTAAGTGATAGTTGATAGCAGGAATAATAAGAACTGATAACAGTTCTTTTAAGCCATGGAACCTGGATGCAGCTTTCCTTGTTATGGTTTATTTTAATAATCTCGTATATAGGTTATTATTTAAATAGAAATGTCTTTAATATACATATATTCATATGAGGGTTTTTTTTTATGTTTTACTGATGTTCCTTCATGCATTTAGTTTTAGAACCTTTGGTCAGAGGCTATGGAACCTAAGATATATCTGTGTAATGTATCTTCCATAAAGACACATTTTTGACAGCCTTTTATTTGTGATTAAAACATAATCCCAAACAGGCTATTGGCCCTTGTTTTTTTAAACGAAGCAACTTTTAAAATGTATGAACTTCTACTTGCAGAATTCATACTGGCTGGGGAATTCTGGGAGTAGACATCCACATATCTTAAAGTTTCCAAACATGGCAAGTTTGCCTAATGCTAAACTATGTAGGATATGAAAATTATGCAATTGAATGTGCATTTGGAAAAACTGATCTAGTTTAAACACCATGTTCTGGCTGTTGGTTCTTTCTGTGAATGTCTATAGAGTGTCCCTCAGCATTTCCTATCATAATATCATGTTTGTTACAAGGTATTCCACAACTTATGACTACAGTTGGGATTGGAACTTCGATCCTTAAGGGAGGTGATTATTAAGTGAATCACACCTGATTTTACAACCTTTTTTCCTCTAATCATTAAACAAATCATTGCAGTTGTTAAGTGAACCATATGGTCATTAAGTGAACCTTGTTACAGCTTCCATCTGCAATTGACTTAGTTTATTGGAAGCTGGTTGGGAAAGTTGCAAATGGTGATTAAATGACCTCAGGACACTGCAACTGTTGTAAATACATGCTGGTTGCAAATCATTCAAATTTTAATTGCGTAGACCACTTGCAAGTCACTTTTCCCCCATAGTGCTGTAACCTTGAATGGCCATTAAGTGAATGTTTACAAGTTGAGGAATACCTGTACAACTTTGCATAAGAAATATTACTAGTAGTTACTACATAGTTTAAACAGGGCATATGTTAATGAACAGTGAGTTAAAACAAAAAGAATAGGTAGGGTGGAAGGGAAGAAAACTGGCCTTCCCCAGAATATTTGCTCTAAATATCAGGATCTTATAGAGCAATATGGCAAGTGAGTCTAAATAGTGTCTCTCTTCCTCTCTCCTGTCAGTGGGTATTGCTGTTGTATATATATGGAAAAACAAATTTCTCTAGTTCCTATTAACTGATTTTCAAATTTTCTATTTGATGCTTGATTTACTTAAAATAAAACCTAATTGCAAAAAAATGTGAATCAGTCAGAGTTGTGTTGCCCCCAATAATAGACATTCTGAGTCAGTTTTGGAGACTGGTGTGTGTGTGTGTGTGTGTGTGTGTGTGTGTGTGTGTGTTTGTATCCAGTTTCATACTGTATATTGATCATTCATATTATCCTGCCCTTAAATACTCTTTGAGAGCAACTAAATTAAAGTGTTTTCATCTCTATTGCTGATGTTTTACATAGTATTTATTTTTGATTAAGTTGCTATAGCCCAAGGTGGAACCATCCAAATCTCTAATCCAGCATCTGACAGTGTTCAAGGATTACAGACATTAACTATGACAAATTCAGGAGCTCCTCAACCTGGTGCTACGATTGTACAATATGCAGCTCAAACACCTGATGGCACTCAACAATTCTTCGTACCTGGGAGTCAGGTTGTTGTCCAAGGTAAAGTGTTCATTTTCTATGTTTGTTTTAAACTTCTATTACTTGCTTCTCTATTTAAAGAAATTTTTAACTGGCCTTATTTTTCCCTTTTTTGGTTGTTTTTTTAGGTCTTAAAGTCTCCATTTTCTTTCCCTCCTTTCCCCTTTCTTCCCCAAGTACTTGTTCGTTAAAGATGGCTTCTTCTTTGTCCCAATCTTCTTGTTGCGCAGTCTTTTCTTGTAGTTTCTCGTAAGTACAGATCGCCATTTCTAAGAATTGAAAGACAGAGCCAAGAGAGCCCTTCCCTTCTTGTTCCTCTTCTTTGTATTTTTTAAATTCCATTTTCAGTTCATCCACAAGTGATGCCATTGTAAAAAAATTTTTTTTTTTTCAAACAACCACCCAAGTATTTTTAGTCATTCAAATATAATTCCAAAAGTCCCAAAATCACCAAGCAATCCAAATACACACAAGCTGTTTCTTTTAACACTTTCTTCTTTTTTCACTTTCTCTTCCTGGGGTTACTGTTTAGTTACAAAGTTCCAGTTAAAATGTATCTTTTAGAAGTCTTGTTAGTATTTAATCAGATTCTTTTAAATTCCAGGCAGTCTCCTCCTTCCAAATCTTACTCTTATTCTTTTCCTCTCCCTTCCTACTTACAGCAAAAAAAAAAAAAAATTTTTTTAGTGTTCAGAAATCCTTATTGTCCCCTTGACATTTAATTATCCAGTTTAATTACCTATTGATGCCAAAGCGGGTTTTTCTGATTTCTCATTCATCTCTGTTCGCTGTCAACGTAAGGAAGGAGAGTAAAAAAAAAAAACTTTCCCTTTTCACTTTCATTCGCTGCTTCTGAATCTTCCTTGGGAGCGATGTATCTTTTTTAAAAATTTAAATTCCAGGATACCTTAGTTGTTGCTTCTTATCCCGGTTAGCCAAAACTTTCACTTCTTAACTTCCTCCTGCACTTTCTTTTCCGGACGAGTGCTTCTTTGAGGCGGCCATTTCTGACCGCCGCTCTTACCGCCTTCGGGAAAGGGAGTTTAGCCAGCTGGGGAGGAAAGATGCGGCTTTCCTCGACCCTGCTGGGATCTCCCCCCCTCTTTGCCACCTCTACGGGGTGGCTTAGCCCGGAAGCCAACTGGCTCGGGACGCTCCAGCGGCGAGCCCAGGCAGAAACCGCACACGATCGCGGATTCCTGCCTGCCGCCGAAGCCCTGCAAACTGGAAGGTGAAAAGTGAATATAATGTTAAAAAGCAACAGAAAAGGGGAACACAGAAGAGGGAAATGGAGGTAGAGAGACAAGGGGGTAAAAAGGGCAGAGAGAAGAAGCAAGGGAGGAAGGAAGGGAAGAGAAGCTACAAAGGTGTGGAGCAAGATGTAAAGAAACAGGACTTATTTAGAGATAATGGGTAAAAACTTAACTGAAAAAGTGATTCTGCAAAGGTACATAAGATTGTATTGTTATATTTGTATTAGAAATAATGTTAGAAAATTGGAAACATATGATTAAAAAGTGGGATAAAATACTCAGTGTAATTCAGTGAAACTTTTGTGAACAAATAAATGAAGTGAAATAAACGAGAGAATTGAATTAGAAAGGAATGGGAACATTTTAATGACACAATGTTTTAAAATATAAGTGAAGTGAGGAGGGGGGAAATAACTATGGAAAGTTTATAAGTGTTCCCATAGAAGTATGATACTTGTTTGAAAAGTAATGTGTAAAATGTTTAAGATTTAATGAATATTAATATTAACGATAGATTTGAATTGGTATGGATTGTTGTTTTAATTATATTATATATTTATAATTTTTTCTCTTTTTAAAATATAGTGTGTAACTTTAGAATGTACTAAGCAGAATCCGAATGGAAGTTATGTATTATACTAAGTGTTATAAATTTAGCGGAAAGAGATAAAGGCGTCATACTCCAAGCAGTGATTACAGGAGAAATTTTGTTTAATGAGAAAAGATAATAGACAGCTGAAAACAGGACAGACAAAGAATATAACTATAATGATTTGAACTGAGATGAAATAAATAAAATAAAATTAAGAAAGTTAAAAGAGGGGAGAAGCTATATAGAAAATGTAGAATAGTAATAAGATATGGAATGGTATATAAAATGAGCATGAATTTGAATTTGTGTCTGTACGAAGAGATGTAACCCGGGATCAAGTTGCTTTCAAAAAAGATGTTTTATGTTTTTATGTTTTATGTTTTGTTTGTTTATGTTTGTTTTTAAAAATTAATAAAACTTTTATAAAAAAAGAAAAGAAATTTTTAACTGGGTTGTAATAACAACAACAACAATAACCCTACTGCAAACTATAAAAGAGCCAGGTTGGTGTAGTGATGAAAGTGTTGGACTAGAAGTGGGAAGACCTGGTGTATAATCTGTTCTCAGCCTCAGACTCTCACGGGGTGAGTTTGGGGCAGTCACCCTCTCTGTGCCTAACCTACTTCACAGGGTAGTTAGGAAAACTTGGAAAGAGGAATACTACCTATTCCTTGCTGAGCTTCTGAATGGCGGCCTGTAAGTCTAACAAAGAAGTAACACTGCTTGGAAAAAAATCAAATATTTAAACAAAAATAAGACAATGAATTAGTCACTTAGAAAATAATGCATTCTTGTTGGAAAGACACCATTATTGATGCATCTCTTATCTAGGCATTAAGAGATATTCCATAAAGTGAGACTTCCATCAGTCATAATTTATTCTTCCTAGTGGTGAGTAAGTTTGAAGGAACATCTCTGAAGTCAATCTTAGAACCTGGAGAAATTCTTATATTAATGATATTATACATCAAGGCAAAAAAAGACTCCTATTTTATTTCTGTTTTATTGATTATGTAAAACTATGGAAAGAGTTAATAATTTAAAAACTTCAGTTGGGAGGAAAAAAATCTGCAAAAATATTGTTAACAGACCTGTGTAGAAATCCAAGTTTAAAACAGAAAATAAATTTGGGCTCTATGTGAACATGCATGAAGAGCTTCTCAAGAACATTTAACAGCAGTTCTTCAAGACTCAGAGAGCCGTGTTTAGAAAGTATGGCATGATCTTGGGAAAAGATAACTTTGCTTTAAAATACTTCCGACAGGATGGCATGTGCACCCACATGTATTCTGAATTACATTTTCCCCTTCCAGTCCTGATTCTGCCTTAATCTTATTTGTGGCTAATAAGATTAAATGGAAGATCTAGTTTAAAATATTTGAGTGCAGAAGGCATGACATTCATAATAAAGTGTTTCACATGTTTTTCATCTACAGTAAAATATACTGACCTTTGGTTTAGTGTTCCAACTCATGGGCTTTGGGCAATATATTTTAGACTTTTTATAAAATTGAAAAAAAAAGTAATTTGAGATTCAATGCTTTAGAAATAGATAGTCCTCGACTTACAACAGTTCATTTAGTGACCGTTCAAAGTTACAACAGCACTGAAAAAAATGAGATATGATCATTTTTCACACTTATGACTATTGCAGCATCCCCATGCTCACATGATTTATATTTGGATGCTTGACAACTGACTCACGTTTATGACATTTATTAATGTCCCAGGGTCATGTGATCCCTTTTTGTGACCTTCTGACAAGCAAAGTCAATGGGAAACCAGATGCACTTAACAACCATGTTACTAATTTAACAACTGCAGTGAATCTCGTTAACAATTGTGGCAAGAAAAGTTGTAAAATGGGGCAAAACTCAAATTTCTCACTTAACAACATAAATTTGTGCAAAATTATGGTTGTAAGTTGAGAACTACCTGTATGTCATACATTGCATACAATCGAGGCAGGTGTATGTTCCAACACTTAAGTTTTTTAAATAAAGTTCTCTAGAAACTTTTATTATATCTATCTGTGTAGGTATACATTTATAATACTTTCATACATTTTATGGGTTCTAATCTTGCACATTTTATTAATAATTGATTTTTAGATTTTTTAGATGAGAACTCAGCATTAGGAGAGTATAATTAGTTTTAGCAATAAAGCTGTGATTGAGTGGCTATTATGAATACTTGCGAGAAAATTGTTACAGAAACTTTATGCGAAAGTGGCTAAGACTTCTGTGTGAGTTGTTGCACAGAACTACAAGCCCAGTAAACAGGGTTTTTTAATGGTTTCTATTTAAAATAGAACAATTATTTCTGTGGTTCCAATGACTATGGCTGGCATGTCTGTAAAGACGTCCTGAGATTTTTTGCTAATGAAATAATGAATTAGACTAGATGCCAAGCAGGTTTGGTTGTAACAGCAGGGCTGAGCCTAGAGTGTGAAAGGCTGGAAGTATCCAGCCTTTGGTTTTTCTCAAAAACATTCTGCATCTACACATCCCAGTCATGTTTCTGCTTTGGTGAAATGACTTGCTATAGCAACTGCTACCACCATCTATCCCAATCACCACATGGGGGAGAGAGAGGACTTCCACAGTCTACACTTTACTGGCTATAATGAATGGGGCTATAGAAATCAATCCTCTGGTTTTGGTAGATAGATCAACCTCATAGGGTATAAATAAGGAAAAAAAGCTTTATCGAAGAAAAGGAAAGAGAAAATGTCAATATTTATTTTTAACTTTAATAGTTGTGTGCAAAGATTTAGTGGTAGATGAGGATAAAATACAAATCTGCAAAATTGGGAGGGCATCTTAGTTTCAATAAAAAGGAAAATATAAAATTCTGTCCGAGAAGATAGTCTTATAGTTAGAGACAAGTTTCCAGGTTGCACAAAAACACACCAAAACTGAGCTTATATTGAAGCATTAGATTATAAAGGCTTAAATATCCACAATCATAAGATTGCATCTATACCTAAACAGTTTTTACCTATGCAACAGAGCTGCTTTTTATATATCAGATTTCCCTCTCAGTTCTTCCTTGATTTTCTTCCCAATTCCTGAGGATTCTAGTTAGCTCAATCTGAGGCTGTTGGGGAGATGGACCATACCTGTTTGTCTTTCAAGTCTTGGTTTCCCAGTACTCCGTGTGTGTGTGTGTGTGTGTGTGTGTAAATAATAAAAAAATAAAATTAATGAGTGGGGATTGAAAGTCCAATGTTACTGTCAGTGAATGTGGGATAGGGTGATGGGAATGAAGGGGTTGCTTGCCCTTTTCCTAGAAGGATAAATAAGTACCCTTGAGCAAAGTAAACTATTTTTAAATCTAGTGATGAGAAATTATTTTATGGAGCTGTAGGGGTTCCCTCCCCTTTTGTTTACACATTTCTGTGGATTAGGATTAGGATTGTATTTAAATTGCACACGATAAAGTGGTTTCCTGAGGAATATCACTGACAAATAATCAAGATTCCTGTATACGACTTAGTGATCTGAAAAAGCACGTCACCAAATATCAGTTATAAGTTGGCTACAGTTATTACCAGTTCAAAATAACTGTGTTCATATTGTACAAGAATCTACTTGAGGATGCTGGATTATTTGCATTTGATCTGGTTTTATAACACTCTTTAATTTTTCTTAGCATAGCAGGTGATCTTGGTTAAAAAAACTCTTAATTAATTACAGAGCACAATGGATGACTTTTTGCAGTTCAGACTATTTTTTAGGATTATTGTGGAGGTGAAATTAAGAAGACCATGAGATAGCAGACAATGTTAAATAAAAGATAGGATTTGTTGATGGTGATGATAATAAATCACAAAAAACAAAGACTTGCAAATTGAAATAGAATGACTGTGACAAAGAAAGCAAAGGAAAAGGAAAGCAAAGATATACCAATAGGCATCCTGGGCGCAATCCCAAAACACCTGGAGCACTACTTGAACACCACTGGCATTGAGAGTATCAGTCAATTACAAAAGGCAGCTTTACTAGTTTGCATCTTGGGATGATGCCTTTAAGATCATCAAGCAACATCTGCCTATCCCAGGTTCTTGGGAAGGAGTCAACTGGTGGATAAAACTGCCAAATCCAGTTGAACATCAAGCTGACTGTGCAACCAATCACAATCAGTAATAGAGGTTGGTACTGTTGTTATTATCTTCACTGTTGCTAAATTAAGATACGGAAGAAAACTTGTTTCATCTGGGGTTCCTGAAGTGTTTTGGGGTTCAATTGCAGTATTGTTTAAAAGTGCAGCTTCTAGACTACTAACTTATTTTGAACAGCTTTTGCAGAGATTTGTTTCTTTGCTCCAAATAAATCTGGCATGCTTGATTTATGGTTGCTTTCCTTGATTTGTGGGTGTTTTTAATATATTGAATAGGAGAGCAAAGCTGAAAATGCCAAAGCAGTTATTTGCAAGTTAGTTTCCCCTCCCCCAGTTCCTGTTTCAAAGGGCTGTTCCAGTGAGAAAGCACATTAATGACAGGGTAGGCTAGTGAGGTCATTCTGATGTCAGTCCTTGAAGCTTGTAATCCCGCACATGTTTGCTTGTTTGGAAAAATTTCTATTCAGTTGGTGGCAGACGTGAAGCCTTTGAGTACGAGCTGCTGGTCATGGCTGTAACCAGAGATGAAACTGGTAGGTGAACCTGTAATGCTTTTTTATTCAGGCTGGGGTGCAGCAATCCTGTTTGCTTCAGTGAAATGTTTGACAGCACAGACTTAATCAGGTTCATCACAGCTAAAAGCCTTGCCAAGAATTATTGATGGGCAGCCCTTGTTTGCTACTTATTTTTATAGTGCTGATAAAAAGTTATTTAGAGGGTGAAATGTTTTAGGGTGAACTGATTGCTATTTGTTTAAAAATTGTTTTTTTTTTTCTTGCAAGTTTAGCGGGAAATTTTTTTTTTCTTTAGTAGTGAAGACTTAACTTTATTGCAGCCATTAGCCAGGTAGCATGAAAAATAAGCAACTTATCTCTCTTGATGCTTTCTGTTTAACTTTGGTGTGAATGAAAGATCATTTGGTAGGCTTCTGTTAGAGAAATCCATTAGCAGCAGCTTCTATTAGCAGGAATCTAATGGCAGTGTGTGCTTTGTTCAGCTCTGTAGTTACTCCTTTGGCATTCATTTAGACAGATCAGTATAGCAGTAATAGGGACTTGAGTCTAGCAAACCTTTGGCAGATTGTTTGTTATCTTATGTGCCCCCCAACGTGGTCTGTTCCACAGCTAATCAAGTTCAAAGGGCTGACGTCACTAGATTTCCTGGAATCGTGTTTCAGTGGCGGAGCTGGAAAACTTAAACTCTACAAACAACACCTACATTGACGTCAGCCGCGAGTCATGCTGTGATTTAGTCAGTTCCTTTCTGCTTCAGCTAGAACTGCTGGCATGTTTTGTAGTGTTATTCTGTAGCCTGTGCTCTTGATCTCTTGAGCTAAGTAAATCTGATTTATGAGTTTTGGGTTATTTATTTCACTGCTCTCAGCTATTCCTAAAGACCTCGGGTTGGTTAAGCAAAGAAGCAGGAGCTGCGCAACAGGCTTTTGAGAAAAGTTTATAATCCTTCTGGTAAGATACCGCAGTAGAAGAGGGAGGAGAAAGAAAGGGGTGTAACAGTGTTCTTCCTAGTATGTAGTCAGTCAAGTTCTGCTCTGCAGAAAGATCTTTAGAATCTATTTGTGATGTAAAGCTTCGTGTAACTTTTGAATAGGCTTCTTGTCTGTCTGTTTGTGTCTTGTAGAATAACACAAGCAGCACGTTTATTGTGGCATATACTTCTCTAATGTTCACCAATGAATTTGGCTGTAGTCTATTAATGAAGCCCATGACATCATATTCCCCCCCACCAACAAATTTGAGAGCTTTAAAGTGAATCAAAATTCCTTGTTTCTTTTTTTCATACAGACCTGTCACTTTTGTAGAATTGAATCATTTAACCTCTTTAAAATATCTTAATAGTTTTCCTGGTTCAATAGTGTCATCAATGCAATGAGCATGAATTTGGGCAAACTCTGGGAGATATAGAAGAGAATAGTGGACCTGGCACACTATGGTCCATGGGGTTGTGAAGAGTTGGACACAGCTACAGAACAACAACAAATATTTTTCCATGACTTGATAAGTATAAATGTCATGAGTCTAAATAATATTCATATTTTTTCTGATGACATTTATGCTGAAAAAATTAAAAATTGTTGTAAGTATTGTGAGAGAGAATTTTTTTAAAAAAATCAACAACAATAGTATAAAAGCAGAATTCTATATGCCAAGCAAAACAATAGAAAAGGAATAGAATAGAAGACAGTAAGAGTAAACAGAATATGAATAAAATGTCCATCAATATTAAATTTGTATCTTCAGAAGTTAATAGAATTCAGTTTTTCAGTTTAACAGTGATGAACATCCTAAAAAAATGGGAAAATTTGTATTTGAAACTGATGGAATGATAGTGTCTCAGATCAGATTTCTAGGATTATTGAAATATGTAAAATAATTGCCAGGGTTAGATTATGAGTTTTTATCTGAGAAGCTGCAACATAAGTATCATTTCACATCTGAATATGTTATTTACAAAATGGTAAATCAATCAAATATTTATAAAAAGGTGAGATTATGCATTATACAGATTGCATATTCAAGAGGATTGGGAAGTATGATAGAAGGCATTAAAGACTATTCAATATATGAATGACAACAGAAGATCATTTTGATATCTGTAATTGATAAAATGTGGAATGATTATTTCAGCAAAAATGTTTTTTTATGACTACTGGAAACAGATGAATCTTTTTAGAAAAGTAATTGTTAAGATACGTTCATCTAATTATTGGAGATATGAATTGGTCCATATGATGTTGTCATATATGGTTGTGCTTTCTTTTTGGATAATGATTTTTCAGATACTAACTTTTTTGAAGGAGTTATTGATATTTGTAGATGCCCATGTTTATGATAAATAAAATGACAAATACAAATATAAACAAATGATCTTTTTAAAGATGGGAAGTCACTTGATTTTAATCAATGATACAGTGACCATCAGAACCAATACTCTTTTCTGTATTTAAATAAGCATTTTATTGTTTTAGGTTTTTTTTCCATTTAAATCAAAATGCAAAAATTTAAAAATACAATGTACAGATGATATACTCTGTACATATTAATTATCTACTGTAAAGTTCATGGGACTGTAAATCCCAATATCTCCCCAATCAGCATGGCTATTAGCAACATAATTTTAGGTTGCAGAAAAAACACTGGAACAATTGTTTTTGCTGTCTTTAAGTCTGTCTGAATCTCAGCTAAGATTGCACAATGTAAATATTTCAGGAATTTCATGTTTTACTTCTACTTTTTCTACTTTTTTGTATCTATTTCAGAAGTAGCTTTTAGCATGCAAGGATTAAAACACATTATATTTTAATACTGAGTAGCGCAAAAGCTTCAGAGCAAGATGTATATCACTGAATATCTTTCCCTGGATGAATTAAGCTATCTTTAATTCTGTTTTTAAATCACTTCAAGAAGATAGAATCTACAAGATTTTATAAGTTTCTTTTAATTGAATAAATTCCTACTACCAATTTAATTTGAAAAAATACTTGCTGTTAGTTTGTTAGTCCAGTAATCCTGTAGACCTCACATCTCTTCACTCTGTGGATTTTTGCCTATCACAGTTGTTTCTTTTCCCAAAGTTTATGTTCATCTGTTCAAACTAATAGCTGATATCCCATTTAGCAATAATTCACACTCTTAATCTCTAACAACAGTACTTTCTTTTTTTTGAAAACATGTTTTGCAAGTAGTTGGACACTTTTCAGGGCTATGTGTATTGAGAATGTGATTTTTTTCTTTAAAAAGTCTGGGCCCCCAAAATGCATTATGGGAAATAAGGAAGCTGGAGTTATTGCTTTGTTTTATCATCTGCCTGTTCATTTTCACGAAGGAAAAGATAAATATAATTTTTAAAAGATTAAAAATAGCAAGTGAAGTTAGCCTCCTGGGCATAAAATGTGAATCAACAAACATTCCAGGATTTATAGGATACCTTGTTGAGAAACTAACATTCTGATCATCAGAGCTTCATTTTGCTGCTTTTCTGGGACTAGAAAAATTAAATGCTATCTGGGTCTTGTCAGACTTTCTTTGCTAGTGGGTTTTGTTTATTTACTAAGATATGTTGTAGAGGTCTATCCCATGTTCTCATTTCTTGGGTAATGTTATTAAATTAAATGAACTTTTTTTTTAGTATTATTGCTATGGCTTATTTAAATAATATCTAAAATATGTTAATTGCCATACAAATTATAGTCGACTGTATTGACTGTCACTCGTTTAAAAATTACTGCAACACTAAATTGGGGTTCTTCAGCATGAAAGGTAACAGTAAAAGCGCTGTTTTGTCGTTGATAAAATCCATTGTCCCCGATTTTCTTGTATTGCACATATTTCAAGTTATGTATCACTGAAGCCAATTGTCATTGGTCAATTGTCATGAAGTGCCAGGAATGGTTTCCTACCACCTGCTCTTGCATTATAGGGAATATAATTTGGAAATTGTGGCACATTCGTTTAATTCAGGGATCTGAGGCTGCTTTACAGATCTAGCTTTCTTCCCTTCCAGATGGCTATATGGACAGTCTATGAATTAAAGATTTGCCTTTATTCATTATATAGGAAGATAGTTATTTCCCATTCTCCTATCAGTTCAGATTTAAGAAGTGAGGACTGCTGATACGCAAAATGATTCCTAAGGAAAAGGACACTGTGTGCACTGGGTATATGGATCCTGGCAAAAGGATGAATAGATGGTGTGTGGTGGAGATAGGGAAACGAGTAGGAAAAAATAAAACTAAATGAGAAAGGTCTTGATCAGAGGTGAGATTCAGCCAGTTCAGTTTGGGCTGGTTTGGAAAACTGGATGTTAATTTTACATACAGTGTGGCAAACTGGTAGTTCCAATGACCAGTCTGGCAGCACCTCCCGCAGTGCCCCGTTTTTGCTCCCAGGAGGCTCCAGGGAGGCTTGCTAGGCTGAAAATGGGGCGGGGCGGGGGGGTACTTCTTCAAGTTGCTCAGAATGTAAGCTCTGCTTACCATTTCAGAGTGAGCAACCCATCCTTTGGAGGCATAATCAAGGGGGTGTGGTGGCACATTTACCTTTGCCACAAGTAAGTGATCCAGCTCACTACTGTTCTCATTTTACAGAAGGAGAAATGAGGCTCAAAAGTGCTTTCATGCAATGCAGTTACAATTCAACCTCAAATCTCCAGATTCAATCCCAACTTATTGTTCCCTGGGCATAAACTTCCTAGTATGGCACCTGAAGTTGCCTTGGCAAATGAAGTCCTGCATTCATTCATTCATTCATTCATTCATTCATTCATTTATTTTTTGATTTGATTTGTCAATCGCTTACAAAATAATAGGTATAAGTATATACATAGTTATGAATACATGAAATGGGTACATATAAGAAAAATAAAAGAAACAATAGGACAGGGACAGTAGGCACGTTGGTGCGCTTATGCACGCCCCCTACAGACCTCTTAGGAAAGGGGTGAGGTCAATAGTAGACAGTCTAAGGTTAAAGTTTTTGGGGTTTAGGAAGAAACCACAGAGTCAGGTAGAGGATTCCAGACATTGATCACTCTGTTGCTGAAATCGTATTTCCTGCAATGCTTCCCCGAATAGCAGGGGATCTAAGCCACAGAACCACATCTGTGGGCTTCTGCTGTGGTGATATGAGACTAAGTGTTTTGTTACTCTTGGAATTATTCTTAATTGCATCTTCTCCTCTTGTCATTCAGTTTCATGCACTGCTGATAAATATTCTTGCACTTCTACATTTATTAACAGTGATATATTTTATATTAGACATGTGGCCATGGCAACAGCTCTCTGGCAGCATTATACACATTTATTTACTTCCATGATATTAGTTTACAAATGGTATCCTGGTCCTTTTCCTTCTTTCTATCTCCATCCCCCCCTCTAATTTAGCTTGGTAACCTTTGAGTTTATTATAGCTGATGCCAAACAGAAAAATTAATCTAAATATGTTTATAAACACATCATTACAATGATTATAATCTTCCTTAACATGCTAATGTAGTCACTCTGGATCCTAGTTTTCCTTTTCACTTCACAAGCATACATACATGGAAGGGAGAAAGAAAGGGAGGGGGGAAGGGAGAAAGAGAGAAGGGGAGGGAAAGTGAATGAGATATGGATGGACGGATGGAGGAAGGGAGGGAGGGAGGGAGAGAAAAAGGAGAGGGAGGAAGGACCACAAACCCTGGCACTAGACACAGCTTCAGAGGATGCTTTGAAACACCACAGCAATCCAGGGCTGGAAGGGACCTTGGAGATCATCTAGTCCAACCCCCTGCTCCAGGAGCATTGTTAAAGTGAGTTTCTCTCTTTTGACCCACCCAGTCACATAACCACATAACCACCCCCACCCAGTCATATGACCACCCAGTTATATGACCACCTAGCCACACTCACCAAGCCACAGAACTGGTTGTTAAAAACCAATTGAATCCCACCTCTTCTTTTGATCGAATTATTTGTGGTGACACATCTTAGCTATAAGCCCTATTCAACCAAGAAATTATCTCACACTGTGGCAATGAGTTCTCATTATTGTTGGAGATATTTCAGATTCTCTAAATCAGAACGGAAGTGGAATAGCCCATGCTCAAGTTTATTCTGCAGTTTCAACTGGGCACCTACATACGTAGCCTATTGTTACTTAGTACTGAATTCTATTCCTTTCTTTAAAATCATGTATTGTAATAGTCAGGTACAGTGAATGACTTCTATGCTTTCTCATTCCTTTGCATTTGCTTTGTATGGATTTCTTTTCTTCCTCTATTCCTTTAAGATTACATTATTTCTTTGAAACAAAATAAAAAATGATGAGAAATAAAAAGACAATTTCTGCTATGGCAGAGGTTCCCAACCTTTTCTATACTCCGTACCCCTAGAATGCTTCTGATATATTCTCACATCCCTTAAAAATAAATAATTACATGTATATAATTATACATATACACTATAATTTTGAAACTTCTAAACCCAAGATTTTGCACCCCCTAGAATATCGTTTTGCACCCCTGGTTGGGAACCCCTGTCCTATGGCTTGCTTTTTCTTAATATAATTCATTCAATAGAGGTGCAAACAAGCTGCTTAATTCCCACCTTCTCTTTGATAAATGTATTGTTTCCATTGTGATTTTCTGAGGGCTGTTATGTTAAAACATCCAAACATCCAAATAAAAACTGTACAAATCTTGATGACAGATGCCATTTTAGAACATTTGTTAGTTTTTGTTTGTTTTGCTGATAAACTATGCAATTTTCTTTTGTATTAGAACGTCTTCTTTTTTGAAATTGCAGCTGCTACAGGTGACATGCCAACTTATCAAATCCGTACTCCAACCACAGCCTTACCTCAAGGAGTCGTCATGGCAGCTTCCCCAGGAACACTGCATAGCCCGCAGCAGCTAGCGGAAGAAGCAACACGTAAAAGAGAACTAAGGCTTATGAAAAATAGGTACCAATTAGAATTTAAATTAATCATTATTTATTTATTTCCCAGAATCAGTAAGGAAATAGTAATGCTAAAAAGACTAATGCAGTACTTTAACTTCTATACCATACTATACACTTTTTCCACTCAGAAAGTCCATTGCATTAATAAGAATAAAAGATTCCCTCACACAGAAACAGAATTTAGTATCATACATAAAGTTACGAGACAGATAATTCTCACTTACTGACAGTAATTGAGACTGGGAACTCAATTGTTAAGGGACGGTAGTGCTGACCTCTACTCGAAGTTCCAAACGTCCTGATTACTGTAGTTAGGTGAATCTTGCACAGCTGCAGTGTCCCATGGCCACATGATCAAAATTTGTGACCACCTGCAAGTTCTCCATTGACTTTGCTTGTCAATGGAGAAGCTGGCAGGATTGGCACTGAATGTCACAAATGGCAGTCGTGACTATGGGACTCTGCAGTGGCTACCAACTATAAAGATTCAATATAGGAATTCTTTATTCAGTGCTATTCATAACTTCAAACAATCACTGAATGAATACATGTTAAATGGAGAAAGCCTATATTTTAAATAATGCTTTATACATCTAATTTTTATGTGCACATTCATGTGAGTGTCATTTGCTTAAATAGCAAATTCTGTTTTGATTCAGTTTTACCAAAGCCTGTGATTTTGTAAACTTAACAGAATAAGAGAAGGGTAAAGCTTTTTACAGATCTATATTTTATTGCAGAAAATAAATTCACTGTGGAATGTTCACTTGTATTTTGTAGTAGACTGATTTTTAAGAGTTTGGTTGCATTTCTCACTTTAGATTGCATTTCTCACTTTATTTATTAAATTTTGTATGTTGTCCAGGCTGAATTATCCTTTTGTTTATTTACTTCCTGTATGTATGTTAGTATTAATGTTGTATTCATTTTCCATTGCCAGTATTTGTGGATATTGTTGGCATGCACTTTACTGGAAGAAGCTGAACTCCTTGTAACTAACCCCACTATTGCTTAATGTTTTCATAGTATTGCTTTTTCTCATGCCTTTTAATTTCAAATTGCTAATCCAGAAATGTTTTAGTTTCCATCTCTTGTTCTTCTCTCTTCAGGTTGTCTAGTGTCTATTGTTAGTGGCAATTAAATAATATATGTCAGCTTATTTTGATTTTTCTGACATTAAATGCATATTATCAACTAGCCAACATTCTTGCTTAGCACTTGCCAGATACCTTTCTCATTGATGTAATTTTTTTGACTCTTAGACTGTATTTTCGTAAAAATTGTGTCAACGATCTTAGGGATTCTTTTAGATTAGTATTCCAGGAAAAGCATTGTGAGAAATAATCTTACCTATAATAATGTACAAGGAAAAAGCTTTGTCCTTGTGAAAATTACAGCAGGGAGGACTCCAAAACAAAATTTGTAGCTTTGAGACAAATAAGTTCAGATGTGTTAATGTCATCATAGTATTTCATATTCGTTAAGGAATTTATATTGATTTTAAACATTTTTGTTCAATACTTTAAGAAAAAGTTCTACATGTTGGCCTCTACAAAGATCTTAAAACAGTAACATATATGTAAAATATTATATAATTTAAAAAGATAACCAATGATGATGTTTGGTTCTTCATTTCCCACTCACAGGCTAGTGGTTTTAGAGAACTAAAAGGCCTGGAATGAGATTAATGAAACAACAACAGGAACCATAAAAGTTTAAATAGTAGTTTAACTTCCCATTGATCCTTAATTATTAAACTTTAAACCTTAAACTATAAATATTAATTCTTATTAATTCATATTGTATTCACTTTACATAATATTGGTTTGGATAAATAAAAATTGGGACAGTTAAAACATTTCAAATTAGCTGAAAAGTTGAAAATTTCAAGCTGAAGAGAGAAGGTACCATGTTTTCTTTGCCAACAGTTAATTTCCTAACATTTTGCAGGTATACTTGGAGATGACTGAACTACTTGTTTTAAGCATGTGGGCTTAATATGGGCTGTTATGCGAACAGATGATGTGGGGGTTTGTGGATATTGAACTGTTACTTTGATGCATGTTTTGTGATAGCTTCAGTTGGTTTTGTAAATCACTATTTCATCGATTTTAACAACAGCTTCCTCTCACTTCTGTGCTATGTGGTGTCTTCTGTCTGGTGTCTTCTGTCTGTCTGTTCTGCATTGTGTTCAGAGCACTGTGGAATTTATGCTGTGACTGGTGTATGGTGTACATGATTTGGCATTTACTGAGTCACTTCAGCTTTTCTGGTGTCAGAGGTTATTCTCGTTATCCAGGTTTTCTTTGCCTTGTAGCTGATTGAGTAGTCATTGCCTTGTGTTGGTTCCAGGGAAGCCGCTCGGGAATGTCGCAGAAAGAAGAAAGAATATGTCAAATGTCTTGAAAATCGTGTAGCAGTCCTTGAAAATCAAAACAAGACTCTCATTGAGGAACTCAAGGCCCTCAAAGATCTTTATTGCCATAAAGCAGAGTAACTGGCATTTGGCCGTGGAACTTTTTACTATGAACAGTAATCAAGGCATGAGATGAAGCAATTCTACAGATTGCCAAGTGACCCTTAAGAAAGGGGCAGTGTGTGGTCTTTGTGATCTTGGCTTTTCTTAGGTCTTTTTTCTAAAAGATGTGTGATTTCTAATCTTTGGAAAGCATCACTGTCTCCATATTGTATTGACCTTGGTCACTGCACCATCTCCATCCTATCTTATGTCAGTAGCATGTCACAAAAGCTTTTCTGTTTGCCCTTTTTACTTTTTTTTCAGGGAAGCTGCAAAAGAATGTCGACGAAGGAAGAAAGAATATGTGAAATGTCTGGAGAGTCGTGTTGCAATGTTAGAAGTTCAAAACAAGAAACTTATAGAAGAGCTAGAAACTTTAAAAGACATTTGCTCTTCCAAGACAGATTAGTGTCGATATTGAAACTGTGAACTGAGTACAGCATGTACAAATGCTTCTGCAGAAATGTGTAGTCAAAAGAATTATGACTTTTCCTTTCTATCATTTGTATTCTACTCCACCTCTAACATTCCTGAAACACTCTGCTGCTTTTTCTAGATTATTAAATGAAACTTCACCTCACTTTTTCTCACTCAGAAATAGTCAAATGTTTTCAAAACACAGTGTATCTTCCATGTTTTTAGAGGAAGCATGTGTAAGAGCTGCTCCTCTACCTATATTTGCATTATTTTCTTTATATGAGTGTCCCACTTGCACCAGTACTTTAAATTGATCAAAGATAATCTAACACAATAAAATGAAAACCACCCAAAGTATCTCAGGAAGATGTTATATAAACATGTGCGTTGTTACGACGTACGTGTATTAGAATACTAGTTTACAAATGAATTTATGGCATATTTTTGTATTCATTGCTTTGTGAAGAAAATATTGTATTGCTGTCACTGAGTGCCATGGTTGAAACTACTTTAAATAGAACCATGTTGCATAAACTTTGTAGTGTTTGGTATTTATTTAATCATCTATTCCATATTTTTAAAGAATAAAACTAATGGCATATGCTGTGAAATATTTTATTAGACAATTTACTGTCTTTTATATTTCACAAGCATTCTCTAAAATTGTCCCTGGAGATTCTCAGTCACCCAGGTCATGGTGTCTCCCCAAAGCACAACTGTAGCCTTTTCCCCCCAAAAGGCAACTGGACTTAACTGAAGAAGTTTTTTTTGAATGAGAAGCAAAAATCAAAGTCCAGTTGCCTTTTGAAAGAAAGCATCTTTGAGATTCTCCAGAATTGTAGCTAACACTAATTTTAAAAAAACATTTCAAGATTTTTCACACAAGTTTTATAAGCACTTCTTGTTGAGCTGAAATCAGATAATACTCAAATTTCAAAGAATTTTGTGTCCTCAGAAGTTAGATTGTACAAAATATTGATATCTTTGTGTGGTACTGCATGAGTTCATGAGCTAGTCACCCAATTGATCTTGTGAGATTCTACTTTTTAAATTTTACTAAATTTTACATATACCTTCCCCCCATTGTTTTGGCAATGGAGCTCAAGATGCTCCAACAGTTTATTATAATTTTATTTATATCTATCTTAGCCTGTATTGTGCTATAGTATCTAATTTTTATTATTCTCAAAATACCCCTCAAAAGCTTCTTTTATCCTAGAAACCTTGCATTGTGTGCAGGTGTGAAGGACATCTTGGGAAGCTGTGGCTGGGAAAGGAAATTGTTGTGTATTCTGTCTTTATGTCAAAGTTTCAGTGAAGGCAGGACTTCTGTTGCTTATGTTTTTGTTTTAGAACGGCTTCATGCTAATATGTATTTAATGCAACACATATTTGACCAAAATATTTTCTTGATGTGGAGTCATAGTATGGAGTCTGTGTTGACACCAAGCAATTCTTCATGGTTGTTACGAATGATTATAAGGGAGGATATCCTGTTCAGTGATATAATAATACTTCCTTTTACCATGATGTCATTCTTAGGCAGTTCTTAACCATTGTAGTCAGAGCAGTTGCAATAAATCTGCCAACAAACCTACCCAATGGATTTTTATTGAGAATAAAGATAATAGGGCAGATCTAAAATGACAATCTATATTGAAATTTATTCTTTCTTTAAAACAATAGTCCAATAAATAGCAATTTTATGACTCATGGGACTGAACAGTTTCTGTTGCTCTATGGTCCGTTTACTTTTCAGTGATAAATAGAATATATGTGTAGGAGAGACAGAAAAAGAATATATACATGAATAACAATACTACCATATTTTCTTTTTATATGAATGGCTATTGGCTATTGAATGAATGAATGGCTATTCATATAAAGTCATTTTGAATGAGAAACTACATTCTTACAAAATGATTCATAAAAACTTGGAAAAGGGAATTAGACTCCTATACATTTCAAATCTGTTATTCAGTTACATATACTATTTCTGGTTGGTACATATATCTGGCAGCCTAGAAAGAAAACCGATATTTCAGTATATAGCTAGGCAAAATAACAGGCAGGAAAATAGTAATTAAATTACAATACAGGTAGTCTTCGACTTACAACAATCCATTTAGTGACCATTTGAAGTTACAACCACACTGAAAAAAGTGACGTTTTTCACATTTATGACTGTTGCAGCATCCCAGTAATCACATGATTTACATTCAGCTGCTTGACAACTGACTCACATTTATGACAGTTGCAATGTCCTGGGATCATGTGATCCCCTTTTGCAACCTTCTGACAAGCAAAGTCAGTAGGAAAACCAGATTCACTTAACAACCATATTACTAATTTAACAACTGCAATGATTCATTTAACAAACGTGGCAAGAAAAGTTGTAAAATGGGGCAAAACTCACTTAACAAATTTCTCACAACATAAATTTTGGGCTCAATTGTGGTTGTGGTTGAGGACTACCTGTACAATAACAATATACTATTGGAGAAAAAAATTGCTTAGAAAAAATATATATAGTAAAGAGTTATAGATTTCAGAAGTCTGCATCTCTCTGTTTAATATTCATAGCTAGTAAAAATATTGGTTTAGTATTCATCATGTTGATAATTTTTATCTATACTTTTACCAACAGAATATATCCAGAAGTCACCAAATAACTACATTTTTCAAATTTTAGTAAAAAAAAAAGAAAAAAGGAAACAATGTTTCCATTAAGGTTTTCCCTCTTTGTGGAATTGCTTGTGTCCAGATGCCCACATTTGCAACCTTGCAGGCTTCTTCTGAGGCTTGCTATTGATGGTTGTTTTGAGTTCTTAAGAAGTACTCTCTTCGAATGGGAAGACAGTAACTGATTTAAAATTTTCTGTGCTCGCTTCTAAATGTTATGTTTAACCTTATTTCTTTAATGAAAGGGATTAGGGTTAAATTGCCTTTATCTTTGTTATGTGGGGTGCTAGCTGATTCTATTTCTATGGTTGTTTGATATTTGTCTTCATCAGCATCAACCTAACCAACCAGTTTTTCCAAAATTCTCAACATACATTTTTGTATTATCTAAATGTATCACAGCCACTCAATTCCAGTGGACTGTAATGGCAAGGTAAAGTTATCAAATAGGACTGTTCTGAACTATAGTGTTTTGAACCTGGCTGTCAACATGTATTCACCATTGCTCATCACACTTTTCAGGTCACAAACGATTAATGCACATGCCGTCATCAGGAAAGATGAATCAAGATTAATGGTGGTGGGAAGGAGGGGGAATTAAATCATGTTAAACTGCCTTTTGAAGTCTACTTAAAATAAAGTAGCAACAATGTAAGAAAGGAAGTGGTGTTACCTGTTGGGGTTTTTTCTGTCATTGAAATGACTTGTGTTAATGATTTTGATGTGGTTAACCTGAAAAAAAAAGATTAGGATATTGATGTCACTTCTGCATTTTGTTTTCAAGCAAACTGTTGTTCACTGAGTTTAGAGGGCAGTTCTTCTACAATCAAAAATGTAGAGCTATGGTGGCATATTTTGTAAGGTCTGACTTTGTAACATCAGGTTCATATTAGAGAAAAAAAGATTGGCTGAATATATTACTATTAGTTCTGATAAATTTCTGATTGATGGACTATGTGCAAAGTAGGAGGGAGAGTCCATTCATTAAAAAAACAGCACTAGTACTTTGAGACAGTGCTTCTTCAGAGTCTTTCACAACCTTTTATCCTTGAACTTTTTAGAACTATTTTCTTCCACATTCAAAAAACTTTGCAGTAAAATCCCAACAAATATATGGGCTGCATAAATATGCATATGTCAGTTTCTCAATTATGTGCATCTGCCAAGTTTATTTTTCTTATTTTGAAAGTTTGTCAAATCCACATTATAAAATTTGCCTTAAAAAGGTCTGAGATGTCTTAAGATAATTTGGTCTATAGTTGGTCTTTTTCTAGTTTGCCTAATACGCATTGTAGTATACTTTTTGCATGTTATTTTCACAAGTGTCATTTTTTCCTACAGATTTTATCTAGTAAACTTTAAAAATAAAGGAGAATATGATTAGCTCAGGCTTGAAATGAGGGGTCCTTGGTGCTCTCTGAGCTTGGTTGTTTTCTTGCAGACGTTTAATTACCCAACTAGGTAAGATCATCAGTGCTAGCAAGGAGTGGGGAGCTGACAGCAAATTCTACTCCTAAACTAGTATTGATGATGGCAAGTCTACTTTGGATGATGAAGCACCTGCAAGAAAACAGACAAGCTCAGAGACCACCAAGGACCCCACCCTGATACTTTTTTAAAAAATTGGTACAGTTCAAAATTTAAATAGAGGTAGTCCTCAACTGTAATGAAACCTGTTAGTCATATGTTGCAATGGCCATTAAGTGAAGTATCTGTTAATGAACTCCCCATTTCCACTCTCAAATGCAATCATTAAATGAATATGTGTCTCGTCACGTGGAACACTTGGGTTGCCTCAGGGATGAACAAAGGCCCTTAGAGGCCCCAACGCAGGCCCAGACCAGGGCCTCATCACCCGAGGCTCTGTTCCTTGTTCCTCGGCCTCAGCCTGCTCCCAAGCCAGCCATTCCCTGTCAGGCAAGGCCACCAAGGCCACTCAGGGAAAATGATTGGCATATCCGGTGCTTACAACTTGTAGGCCGAGGCCTACCTCCTATCCAGCCATCCTCTAAGAGACTTGTAGAACTCAGCCTGCTTCTCACTCAGCTCCAGGGCTCGGCGGCATCTAACTTACCTTTTTATTTCTTACAGAGAAGCCCGACTGATGTGATGTGAGACTCAGCTTTCTTTCAGGTCACAGTGACCTCTTGCTCTCCTAACTAGTAATAGTTCTCCTGGGATTAGAGGTCTCTTTTTAAAAAACAAAAACTCCACAAATTCAGCAAACAAAGGAAGCTCCCTATATCTCCCCTCTGCAGCTGAGTTAAGTTTGTGACATTTAGTACATTTCTCCCTAAGCTTCAAACACATTTTTTTTTTTTGGGGAGGGGGGGAGAGGAGAGGATTTCTAAATTGTGGTGGAATCTATGCACAAGCAACACTACTTGCAGAAAATAATTGTGTTCTCCGCCTCAGCCTCCCCTTTAATAAGCTCTGAATGACAAGAGCATGTCTCCTTCTCAATTCTGATCAGATTTTGGGATGATACGCATAAGGAAGAGATCTTTTGTTCCATCGCTGGAAACTGGTTTTGCTGATGGAAAAATACAATTATTTTCTGCTGGTTTTTGTTTTTTGTTTAATTACTGAATCAAGTTGTGGCAGTTTTTACTTATTTTCCTTTAGAATGTTATTCAAAACCAAAGTACTGTTACATAACTCTAGAAGTCAACTATATCCAATTTCTGTCGGAAACAGTAAAGTATCTTTTTTCAAAAATCATATTCTCATTTAACTCTGTTCTGGAGATACCAGCATGATATAATATCTTCATCTGGAAAAAGAATAAAGACGAATAACAACAGAGTAACCATAATAGAAGTGTGTAGTCAAACAACAGAGGTTAAATGTATTTTATTGAGATTTAAGCCAACTTCATTTGAAAATACACTGAAATTCATGCAAACCTTCAAGTTTTTAGAATAGACTTGTTGGCATTTTTCAGAATATGTTTAAAGATTGCATATTGAAGTCAAGTTTTTAAGGTGATGCTTTGATACATCTTTTATCTGTTCATAAATTATTAGTTGGAAGATAACTTGATTAATCACTCTAATCAGTTCTCTCATAATTTGAGAAAGGTAAGAGATAAGTTGAGAACCAGTCTTTCTCACAGTAGAAGTATCAGTCAACAACCAATAGCCAGAACTCAAATTGATATAGGTAGAAGAGCGAAATCCCCACACTGATAGGGATAATCAACTGTTTAGTGTGCTACAATCTAATTTACAATGAAGATTCTTGTTTGACCGTGCTGCATTGTCTCTCCAAAAGACAAGTGTGAGCCTAGTTCAGCTATGTAAAGTTAGGAGACTAACTATTATAGATTTATTATAAAACCCTTGGTCCTAAGATGAGATTTTTTGTTTATTTATAAATAGTTGAGCAATGCTATCTTGTGGATATAGAAAGTCAAAATACGGATAATTCTGTATTAATGAATTAGGATTTGAAAGTAAAAAACATCCAAACTTCAAAGTATACTTCTATAATTTTCATATTTCACTTTTAGTGAGACCTAAAATAAAACTATGAGAGTCAGAACTGTAATACTAAATGATTTTAATGTAATGGAGATAGAGATATTATTGTTAGCATGATTTTGAATTAAGCACAGAAATTTACTAGGCTTTGATTCCAATTTCCAAATAGTAGTTATAAATTTGAAAGTTTCTTGGAAAATAATACATTAGAAACTTTTCTTCATTCCTATTGCACCAAAATATTCATCAGGAATCTTTTTGGTGCGTCCTCATCATTATCCCAGCCCATAATCTGAATGAGTCTTGAGCATTATTAGTGTTCAATTAGTATAATTCCCCCAATTCTGATACAAACTGATGTGTTTCACCAGTTTGTAGACACAGTTAGGTGGTCAATGAATAAACAAATGAATAATGAGCTAATCATGCTAAACAAATTGACCCCTAACTTTCAAACTTCCAACTGCTGAATACTACTTGATTGTATCAATAAAAGATTCTGAAACTTTAAAAATTGTATTACGCATATATGAGAATTGGCAGGAATGTGTTTATGGATATTCTAAATCATCCAGGTCATGACTGTCCCAAAAGATCTTTTTCCAAGAGGCAACTTATTGATTTTTTTCTTTGAAAATGTTTTGCTTCTCATCTAATCTTGATCCAAACTAACCCTGAAAAAGCTTCTTGGATAGGAAGTGAAATATTAAAAAAAAACCAAGAAAATCCATTCGCCTTTTACAAAAAGCACTTTCGGCAAGCATGTTTGGGAGCTAACTTGCATAGTTTGGCCCCAACTGCAATGGATAATTTATGGCTGTCCTGATTTTTCTAACTTATCTCTAACTTATCTCAACATTCCTCGCATATTGCTAGTAATATAATTCAGTGGTGCTACATGGTTGCCCTCTTAAAATTAATTCGCTTGAAGTTGGAAATTTGTGCTATATGTCTATTAGGATCTTACCGTCCTGTTATCTTTCAGGCAAATTGAATTTTGCTCTGATGATTCTGAACTGTCCATAAAGGCAACTTTGCTTTTAAGTTATTACACTGAATTTTGCTGAGGGTAACTGCACACAAATTTACAGCACTGCAATTAGAATATAAGTTAAAGCAAAATAGCATGTATTTTACATATGTACAAAATCTTTGCAACTTGCTGAAAATAGAAAGCAAAATATACACATGGTTTCATGGTTGAAAATTTAAGCTAAAAATGAATTTCAGGTCCAAACCACCAGGGGGAACTATTTTTTAAAAAATCTGGTACAGTAGATTAGTCTATTCTGAAGTGATGGACATGCAAATGTTTACCCAAAATTTTAAAAAATATAGACAGCTCGTAGCATATGATGAAATGCCCTAATGATTAAATTATGAGGAATGTATTCCTGTTGGTAAATTATTATATTTTCTGACAGATTAATTTTAGGCAATGGTTTCCTATCTGTCCTGTGTGAATTAAGGTCAGAAGAACCAAAGTTTAATTAAATAACTTTACAGTATTTCCAGCTTATTTAGTATGTATATGTTCCACACAATTCATGATGGATTATTTGCTTAGTATCCATGTAAAGCCAATAAAATCACAATAATTGTTGCCTGAAAGTTTTCCATACTTGCTTCCTTTTATTTATGATTCTTTTTCTTCAAAAATACCCATTTAGCCACTTTGATCTGAAAAGATGTAGTTATTTTGTTTGTTTATTTTGACTTATTTTGTGGCAATAAAATATTTGATTCATACCACACACATTTCTGGTCTTTTCATCAATCTTTTGTGTTTAATGCAGTTACTAGATACACTACAGCGCTGCATTGTAGCAACATGCTCCAATACAATTCACCAGTTCTGCAGTGCCAGGACAAAAAGGTTTATGTGAGTTTTACAGTCACACAAAGAGTAGCACCACCAGCATATCTACTTTACAATCCCACTCGAAGCAGTCTGAAACAAATTCATGGTCATTGTTACTTCTGGCAATCTCAGAAGCAGAAAAGTATAAATGCAACCCATTGAGCAAAATTGCTTGCTCTTTAGCTGATTAATAGAAGATGAAAAATATCTTCTAAGTATTAGAAGGTTGCTATGGTGTTCTAGACTAGGGGTATCAAACTCAAGTCATGGCATCACATAATGTTTTGGGACCTTCCCCCCCTTTGCTAAACCGGATGTGGGCGTGGCCAGGGTGTGACACATCTGGCCCGTGGGCTGGGAGTTTGACCGCCCTGGTCTAAACAAAGCCAGAAAAGGCTTTCCTATGGTTCAATACCAAAGCCTCTTGGCTCTTGACACAGGGTTGATCTGGAAGGTTTTTACCACACACACCCAGCAAGCATATAGGCACTGATACATGTTTGGATTACTTTTAGGTTGAAATTGGAATACAGGCAGGCCTTGAATTATGACTGGTTGCTAAGTGGCTATTCAAAGTTATAACGGATACCCCAAAAGGGACTTATGACCTGCTTTCAAATTTACACTGTTCCCTCCGCATGAAGGGTGCTCAGCAAACAACTTGCATTTTAGCCATAGGCGGTGCCTTGTGGTCACATGACCATAATTTATGACAGTTTTGCCCACAGTTTTACCAATAGAGCCAAGCATATTTCTTTAATGACAGCTGTATTTGCTTAACCGCTGCAAAAGTCAAAAAATGAGTCCAATGTGCTTTATGACTATCACGACTTACAACTATTGCTAAGCCTAAATCACTGTCATAAGTCAACTACCTGCAGTAGTTCTTTTGATAAGCCAGTGCAGAATTAACAACAGTAGAAGAAAATGCCATGCCCACATCTAGTTTCCTTAAACTAAGACTTATTATCCTAACAACAGTTTAGACCTAGACGTATACCTGGCTGATCCTTCAAGCTGCTCAGGCTTGACCAATGAAATTCCTGTTAATGTAGGCAGGAATCTGGGCATGCATGCTGACACCAAGTAATCTTGTGAGATTTCCTCCAAAATATAGCCATCGGTTATTTTTATGCTATTCACAATGCCTTCTTCAGAAGTCCTCATTGACCCAAACTCACATATCCAGCACACATACAGCAATTCTGAAGTTTTTTTCCAAAATAATTTCCAAACTTCGATAACTTGGAAGTTTTCCAGAACTGGATAGCTATGTAAACCCATAGAAGGAAGCTTCTATAGATTCTGGAAATTTTATGGAATGCAGAACAATAGAGTTGGAAGGTATCTTGGGCGGTTTTCTAGTCCAACCCACTGTTCAAACAGTAGACTCTATGCCATTTCATTCAAGTGTCTGTCCAGTCTCAAAAGCCTCCAGTGATGAAGCACCCACGACTTCTGAAAGCAAGACATTCCATGGTTTAATGTTTTTCACTGTTAAGAAATTTCTCCTTAGTTCTAGGTTATTGTTCTCCTTGATTAGTCTCCATCCATTGTTTCTTTGTCTTACTTTCTGATGCTTTGGAAAATAAGTCTATTCCCTCTTATTTGTGGCAGCCCCTCAAATATTGGAGCATTGCTTTCATGTCATCCCCTAGTCTTTCTTTTTTCTAGACTAATCATACCCAATTCCCGCAACCCTTCTTCATAAGTTTTAGTCTCCAGTCCTTCAATTATCTTAGTTGCTTTCTCTGCACTCTTTCCAAAGTCTACACATCTTTTTTATAATGTGGTGACCAAAATGGGATGCAGTATTTCAGATGTGATTTTATTAAGGCTTTATAAAGTAGTACTAATATTTCACATGATCTTGTCTCTTATCCCTGTTTATGCAACCAAGGATTGCGTTAGCTTTTTTGGCTGCTGCCTCATACTACTGGTTTATATTTAAGTGATCGTCCACTGGGACTCCAAGATCCCTCTCACAGTTACTGCTTTTGAGCCAGGTTTTACCTAATCTGTACTTGTACATTTTTTCTGCCTAAGTGTTAAACCTTACTTTTCTCTACATTAAATTTCATTTAGTTGAATAGTTGGATAGGGCCCAGTGTTCAACTCTGTCAAGATTATTTGGATCCTGAGCCCATTACCTGGGGTGTTGGCTATTCCTCCCAGCTTAGTGTCATCTGCAGATTTGATGTTCTCCTTCTATTCCCTCATTGTATTTTCCAAACTATTGCCAAATTTGTTTTCTAGGCCTTGGTCTTCCATCTATTTCTACTGTTTAACAGACCGAGATACTATCTTGCAATTGTCTTCCTAGGCATCCATTGTTATTCCCTGTCTTTTTTGGAAGGAGAAGACTTGAATTCTATAATTATCTTTCTCCCTCTAGTCCCTACATTGCCTTAGCTATCAGTTTCCTTAACTTGAATGCTAAGTGTCCATGCAGGCTATTTCTCTAAGGTCTCGATCTCATCTACATATTCATACGCTAACCTAGCCACAGTTAATATATTTATTACTCTGCTTCTGTATTTCCAAAAGATAGAATATCTGATAGACTATCATTAACATTATTATTATGAACATAGTAAGTCACAATTGCTTCAAATTTTTATCCTACGATCATGCTAGTTTGTGTGTCTGTGTATGTCCTTTAACTGCTTGGACTAATCCCTGCAGGTCCAAGGTCTACTCAGTTGGCCTCATGCCAAAGATGGAACTAGAACTCACAACCTCCCAGTTTATAGTCCATTGCTTTAGCCATTACATCAAACAGGCTTTCTTAACTGCAGATAATACTCAACTTACTTAACAACTGCAATTATTCACTTAACAGCTGTGGCAAGAAAGGTCATAAAAACTCACTTAACTGTCTTGCTTCGCAATAGAAGCTTTGGCCTCAATTGTGGTTGTAAGCCAAGGACTACCTTTACTCTAAAGAGAAGATAATGGTTTCTCCTGTCCAGTCATATCTGACTCTTGGGTGTGATATGCATCTGTTTCTTAGCCAAAAGAGCCAGGGCTGTCTGAAGAGCCTTCTGTGGTTATGTGGCCAACATGTCTATATGCCGAGGCAAATTGAATGCTGTTACCTTCCTACCAAAGTGGTACCTATTTATCTACTTGCGTTTGTATGTTTTCAAACTGCTAGGTTGGCAGGAGCTGAGACAAGAATGGTAACTCACCCTGCACACAGTGCTTGATCTCAAACTGGCAACTTTCTAGTCAACAAGCCCAGGATCTTACCTGCTAGATCACTGCCTAGTGTTGCTCCACTCTATTCTTTAATAAATACATACTCTTTAATAAATGTATATATGTATATGGCTCCAAGGATTGTAGAAGAAGTCAGTGATGTGCTAGAGAGAACAAAAAGACGTGCAGTTCTTCAGATCTGACATGTAGACATGACCTCACGTTCCTCAGCATTACTATTTGTTTGCACTTTTTAATATCCCCATTCAAAACGTGTGTGTATAATAAAGGTTAAGCATTGAAAGAGGCAAGCTGCAATAGTACTCCACCCATAAAGCAGAATTAACAGGCATAACAAGGACTAATTGTTCAAGAATGACGAGATGTTAAGTGCCAGTAGAAATGGAAAGGGTTGAACACCAAGCCCAAATGGCTAAGCCTATCTCCAGAGTGTGGGAACAATCATAATGGCCTGGCTTCCATTTTTTTCCATTGCATTATTAATTTAACCCAAGAGTCAGCAAGTTTCAGATCCTGAAGGCCACTGTACTCTTTTTACATTTTTCTTCTGTGAAAGATGCAGTTTGTTTCATGGGGATCATAGTTACCAGTTTCACTCATCTTTCTAAAAATAATAATAATTTTGAAACCTATATAAGAACATTGTATGCCAATTATATTTCCTACAATTTTATTTTAATTTGAGCTGCCAAGAGTTTGGTGTTTTGTTTTTCCATTTTATGATACCTACTTTTCATATGATCTACTTTTGTTCTTTTTTATCGGGATGTGGGCTTTTTTAAAAAAAAACACTCTAAGGGAGGTAGTCATTAAAATCTAGTAAGAAGCATTTTTAGGTCAATGACTAATTCTTCTCAAACCCCCATTTATAAACTTATTGATTATCCCAGGTTTATTTATAGGAAAAAGATAGCAAGTCTTACCTCATGTTTTTAAACAATGGCCCAATGGTTTTGCTCCTGTTGGGATATCTGTTTCCTCTTGACTAAATTTTCTCACATACTTTGATGATCAAGTTCCTGGATTAAGATGATCTTGTGATTGTATATGCCTTTTCACTAAAACATTCTGAGAATATTGGAGGAAAAAAAATATTCTCTGGACCTTCAAAAATGGTGTTCAAGAAAAAGGTGTTACACCCCTTGACTTCCTTATACAAAGTACAAAGGTGGCATGGTACCATCCTGGAAGTGAGTACCATTTTTGGAATACACACAATTTATCAAGGCTGCTCTCAAAATATCACATCTGGGGTGGTGACAAGAGGCCTCTGTGTAGAAAGGTTGCATGACAAAATGGTTGCTTCTTGAAGGAGATTTATGGAAAAGTGGACTAAGCTATGACAGGATAGGGAGGAGGATGTGGGACTCAGCAGGATGAGGCGGCTTGGAGGGAAGGTCTCAACGAGGGTGGGAAGCAGAACACAGGGTGCCTTATGGGGTGGGGAGTATTTGGAAGCCATGTGTGCTCTGGGGAGATGCTACTGGATTGAGTCCCAGGGCCTCATCAAGACACTGTGTTTCGTTTAACGATCTGCACAATCACTTAACAACTGGGAGAGCAGGGATGGGGGCATTAAGCAAGGCAATCACATCAATCACTTAATGACTGTCACAACTTGCAACCATAGTGGGCAGTCTCCATTACAGTTCAAGTCGAATTCCTATATGCATCAGTACTACAAATCAGAGAAATTGTAATATATATTAGGGCAATGCATACAACATTGTTTCCTCCTTTTTCTATTGACAATATAAAATAAATTAGGTCCCAAGGTAGTGACTGGCCAGCCTAGAGAGCTTTGTCTGTCTAGAGTATCATTTTCCGCTACTGGTTCTCCAGAACTGGTCAGAACCTACTGAATATCACCTCTGCTTCAGAATAGCCAACATTGCCTGTGCTGAGAATTCTACGAGTTGAAATCTAACATTGATTGTATCCAGGTTCTACTGTGGCATGCTGTGGCAGTAAGAACCTGGGTCTTTGAATTTGTATTCTTCTATTGGTCTATTCTTGCTTATCAGCTACTGTTTTAGCTGGTATATGAGCATACCTATGCAAGTTTCTTCATCTTTTCAAGTTCCATGAATCTGCAGTGATGGTTGGATTGTTACTATATAGGAAGTGCAGAATCTGGCTACCCCCATTTTCTTTGCTGGAGACCAGATGGGAAGATTGACCATGGAGAACACATGATCACAGAACACTGTACCTGGTGATTACCCAGTACCCAAATTCTGATCATCTAACCATGGGGATGCTGCAAAGGTTGTAAGGACTGATTGTAAGCCACTTTTTCAATGCCATTGTAACTTTGAATCATTGTTAACAAATGGTTGTAAGTTGAGGATTACTGTAGTTATAATGAGCAAACCCTGTAGAGAAAAATACATATAACTTGATTTAACAAATTTATATAGATGTCCATTACAAGACATGACTTTGGACGGTACACAACACATAAAAAATAAAAAACCTGATAAAAATACGATAAAGTTAAAAACAAAAGAATAAAATAATTACAAGCTAGTGGGAGATATAACCATCACTTAGCACTACACAACCATCTTTCTGGTTCTGAAAGTACAATCTGATTTCCATCGGTTTTGTCTTTATACAAATAAGATTACTATTTATATAAATTTCTATGCTGCCCTTTTACAAGGTGACTCTGGATGAGAGAGATGGAACTTAGGTGTCTCAGCAAAGCGTCTATTTATGGTCTCAAGTGTTTTAAGGGGCACTATATCAAAATTTGGAGTATGTACATGGTTACTATAGGTAGTCCTTAATTTCTGGCCACAAACTGAACCCAAAATTTCTGTTGCTAAGCAGTTATTAAATGAGTTTTATCCCGTTTTACAACCTTTCTTGCCACAGTTGTTAAATGAATCACTACAATTAAGTTAGTAACATAATTAAATGAATCTGGCTTCCTCATGTGTTTGCTCGTCAGATCGGAAAAGGTGATTATATGCCTCTGAGACAGTGCACTGTTAAAAATACATGCAAGTCACGAAACATTGCATTTTGATCACATCACTATAGAGATGCTGCAAAGGTCATGTGAAAAATGATCATACAGCACATTTTTCAGTGTGTTGTAACTTCATTCACTAAACAAATAGTTGTTAAGTAGAAAGGTACCTGTAGTCCAGTTTCTTCCAGAAGCGCTTGGAATATAGTCATATTATTTCAAAACTGAAGACCAATATATGTGAAAGACATCAGATCATCAAGTTACCACATAAGTTTTTATTACAGTAAAATTATTTGTCTTTAATGACCCATTACATTTTTTCCTTTGTTTGCATATGCTTCTCAAAACTCATTATCATGAGAACCACTGTTTACTGATGAGTGAAACTCTCAGTGGTGTATATAAACCAGAGGTCTCAAATTTGGCAACTTTAAGACTTGTGGACTTCAATTCCCAGAATTCCTCAGCCAGCTATGCTGGGAGTTGAAATCCATAAGTCTTAAAGTTGCCAAGTTTGGGGACCCCTGATATAAGGAATATTAGAATATTTGTATTAAGGTGATTGAGAAAAAGAGACACATATATTTATTTCAGTATTTTAATCTTGTTTTCTTTTTTACATAACTACTGCCTTCTAACAACTAAGAATTGATTGATTAAACTAAGAACTAAGAATTGATTGATTAAAAAGTCAAGCTGCATCAAGTCACGACAATGTATCAATCTACTTGATTCAGAATGGACACAGGGCAGAAATTAAATTCAATTTTCTAGAAGTGGGAGACTGGAGCATGTGTTTGCAAACTGCTCCCATCTCTGCTCCTCACTACACCTTGATGGACTAATGTCGTTAGTTAGCCCAGTTGTTCTGTCCATGTCACAGCCTTCTAAATTACCAGACTGTCTCCTATTAAACCATTGTCACAGATCTGGACAATGTTCTCTATTTTAACTGGAGACAGATAAATGAATAATTCTATTGACTGAGTAGCAGGTTTTCCTTAAGCTTTTAATTTATCACCATAGACTGAACTCACATTATTGTTTCACATACTTTTCAGCTTTAAAACTGTCACATTCTGTACACTGTGTTTTCACATATCATTCATCTGACACTAGCCTTTAAATACAACTTTCTGATGTTTATTTTTCCCGTGTGGGTATTTAGCTATAAAGTGGTAACTAGAAATGTCTTTGGAACTATCTGACAGATATTGTAATCCTACAAACCTCAGTGGGAGACTCATCTCTTCAAAGATGCTATTTCATATCAGTTATTTAACACTTTGCAATGGGACATGATTAAGTATAAATGAAATATGCCAGCTCCCAACTGAGCAAAGCTGGTTGTAAAAGTGGAGGGAGGATTACATTTCTAATTGTCAAGAAATCACATGTTACATGTCTCTAGCTCCTTTGTATGCACCTTTTTATTATGGGGATGTAGGGTTTTTTATTATTGGGACATAAATAATTTTTACTACAGCTCAAAGCACTGGAAAAAGAAACCACATGTATAAATTATCAGGATTAATTTCAATTAAATTACGAAGGTGCTGAATAACTGGTAATTATCACAGGTCCTCAAACTTCTGGTCTTCCCAGTACCCTTGGGTCACATAATTGTAATTTATGATCTTTCTTGCTGACATCTCAAAAAGTCAATGGAAAACTGTCAGGGAAGGTTGCAAGTTGCTCTGGTAAGCACTTGAGAGAGAAGTCAAGGAGGCTATCTATGTTAAAATTGAACAGTCTTCCTTCAATAGAGAGGGATGGATACCACGCCATCCTTTTAGCAGTTTCAAGAAGGCTCTACATCCATATCCATTGATTTAGATGACTTTGAGGATACAGATAAATCCCTAAGTGGCCTCAGAGAGCTAATGATCAACTCTCAGAGTGCTAATGGCAGATGGGTGCGAAGAATAAAAAAAAATCCTTCCATTCCCCACCAGTCAGTTAGAGCTCTGGTTAAGTTGCTCGCATCCTCTACATACCACCTGGCAGAAGATATTTCTGGCCTTGCTGCATTTGGGCCGTCTACCTGCCTTTTTGTAGCCTGCCTGGAATTTACTTAACTTAGGATGCCTCCTTAATGATGACAATATGAAAGTGCCGGGTATCATTGCTAAGAGATGCAGTCATGTGACATCACATTTTATAATCCCGTCACTTAGCAATGGAGATTCTGGCTCCCAATTACCAGAAATATCCAAGGATTGCCTTTATTTAAAATACACTTTGTGTACTTTAGATTAAATACTAACTTATCAAATACTAAGGTTAAATATTAGTATTTAAATATTAGTATTTAACTACTGGAGGAAGGTAACTTTCATGGGTTCAGTTTAAAATGGAAATTACTTGATCAAGGAATTAATTCTACAATGAGAAACAGATTCAGTCTAACTGGGTTATTATTTATTAGTTATGTTAATTTGCTTTAATATTTATTTATATCCCTTTATTATTATTTTTACAAATGACTCAAGGCAGTGAACATATTCAATGCACCTTCCTCCTCCTATTTCTCACCCGTCTCCAACAAACTTTTGAGTTGAGTTGGGCTGAGAGAGGATGACTGGCCCAAGGTCACTCATCTAGCTTTCATGGCTAAGGCAGGACTTGAACTCATAGTCTCTTGCTTTCCTGTATAGACAGGTTGTTTTGAACCAGAATGTTTAATATGGGGGTTTAAAATATGTGCATACCTGTTCAAATATTATATATTTATTCACAGATACCCTATCACCTTTCTCCTTTTTTAAATCCTCTTGGTTTCATTTGCTGAGATTTTTGGTTAACTCAGTGCTACATCTGTTACTGAGGTTATTTTTACATTTGTTTATAAAAATAAACAATTGTTTTATATTTTTACGGTTATACTGAATTGTTCGCCATTCAGTCACCTTCTGTGAGATTGGCAGCTATATAAGTATGGAGTATAAATAAAAAATAAATTGTGGGGGGGCTGGTTGCCTGAAACACTTATGAAGCCTAAGAAAATATATATCTGAGTTCAGTCCGTCGTGGAACCACACTGAATGTTTCAGAGCCAGTTACTATCTCACAAAGATTTTATTTTGGGAAAAGCTGAAAAGAGCCATGCTTGATACTCAGACTTGCGCTCCTGGAGAATAAAAAATGGTACAAAATTAATGGGGGGGGGAATAATCTCACTCCAGCCAATTATTGTCCTGATAGCTACCTTACAAAAAAATAGATTTACACAATATGGGAAACTTTCGCGTACAGATAATCCTCGAATTATGACCACAGAGGAGCAAGACAGATGTTGAGAGTGTTGTCCCTTTTATGACCTTTCTTGCCACAGTTGTTAAGTGAATCATTGCAGTTACTAAGTTACCAAAACAGTCAATGGAATCTGGCTTCCTCATTGACTTCGCTTGTTAGGAGGTCGCAAAAGGGGATCACATGACACACAGACACTGTGATCGTCATACATAAGAACCAACTGCCATGTATCCCGGTTTGTCGGCTTCGCGGCGGCAGGGATTTGCGGCTGCGCGATCCCTGCCGCGCTAGCCGTTTTGGGCTCCGACCCAGGCGGGTGCGAGGAGCTAGGCTGCCCTGCAGGGGCAGCTGAAGGTAGGGGATCCGGAGAAGGGTTTGGGGTGTTGCAGACTCCCTCCTGGCCGGCAGAACTCCCTTTTCCCAGGACGGTGCAGCGGCGGTCTGTAATGGCCGCCACAAAGAAGCTGGCAGCCGGGTAAGAATGCGCAGGAGGAAGTGGAGAAAGTGATTGAGAGAAGAAAGTTTTTCTTGGCTCCTAGGACTCTAAGACATATTTAATAAAATTCCTGAAAAGTATGACTTTCTGAATAATACCTGCCAGAAGAGGAAAAAAGCGGCTGTTTGAAGGTGCTGAAAGGATAGCTTTCCCTCTTTTCCTACGGAATAAATAACTGGATATTAAGAAACCTATTTCTTTTAGGTGAAAATTGGTTTTAAGCGATGAGTGGGAAGAGAGAGGATTAAAAAGAAAATATTTGTATGCTAAGACTTTGTTGGAGCAGATGCCTTAAGGATTTGAAGACTAGAATATATTGCAATAAGATTTTAAACAGATTTGGACTTTCTTTCTCTTGGATTGATATTACCCCAGAAGGAGAAAGTGAGAACTCTGCCTTGGTTTGGACTGACTGATAACTTTGGGACTGTTTTATTTTTTTTATTCTCTTTTGAATATTCTGGTTGTTGTAAGAAGAAAGAAGGGGAAAAGAAAAGAAAAGATTTATAATGGCTCTTTCTGTTGAGGAACTAAGAAAAGAATATGAACAAGCAAAAAAAAAATGGTAAAGATGGTGTGGAAGAAGCTTTCCTTTTCTTAGAAATGGCGCTTATTAATTATCAACAAACATTACAACAGATGAAGACAGCAGAGGAACAAGAAAGAAAGGAAGGAGCCATTTTTAATGAATCTCAGAATTTGATCCAGAAAGAAGGAAGAGAGAAAGAAAAGAAAAGAAGAGAAAAGAAGAAAACTAAAGGACTTAAGGACTTAAGATCTAAAAAACATTTAAGAAAGGGAAAAATAAGGTGCAAAACCAATATGATGATAGTAAACAAAAGGGAAAAGGAATACGACAGAGAAGGGAAGCTGGTAAGGCAGAGGCTAGAAGAAGGGGGTAGAAAGGTTTGTTGGGAGAAGAAAGAAAGGGAAAAGGTGGAAAAAAGCTACAATGTTTTGAAATTAAATGAAAAAAAGAAATTTTTATGGATAATGGATAAAGTATAATTTTTTTTAAAAAAAAAAGATTTTGCAAGGTACATAAGATGAGATGGTAGTATTGTAATGATTTAAGAGTTGATAAGAGATTAAAATGTTAAAATGTTTAAAAATGATTGGCTTTAAAACTTAATAATAGGGGAGGTTTAGAATATTGTTTTAATTAAAGAGTTTAATAAGACTATGGTATTGATGTTATTATAAAATTTTTATTATAGTATCTTTTTTTAATATTTGGATTTATTGTCTAATTATGTACTTAATTATGTTGGATGTATCAGTTAGATAGAATGTACCAAGCAAAATCGGATTGGGTATTAGATATTACTTTAAAGATTAATTTGATTAACTTGGGGGGAGATAGAAAGGCATCATACTCTGATTAATGATTTCAGGAGAAACTTATTTTCTTTTTTTTTATAAGGAATGAGACAAAGGGATGATAAGAAATGGACAAAAGATATAAATATAATGATTCAAACTAAGATGATTAATTAAGATAGAAGTAAGAAGTGTGAAATATGTGGGGAAGTTAATATAGAAGGCTTAGAATGGTAAATAAAATAAGTAATGATATGTAAGATGAGCATGAATATAATTGAAGTCCATGAAGAGAGAGACACCTGGGTCCAAGTTACTTTCTAAAAAGATTTTTTTTATGTTTTGTGTGTTGTGTGTATATGTCTTTTTGGGGGGGAGAATTAGTTAAAACTTGTAGAAATATAGAATGAGAATAATGGTAACTAAGTCAGAAAGAAACAGATGAAATAATAATAATGATATTGAATAAGAGTAAAGAGAAGTAAAGAGAAATTGAATAAGAGGTTTTGGTATGTTGTATGGAAATGGTTTAAAACAGAATTATAATTTATCTGACTTGTTAAATTGACAATGAAAAAAGGTTTAAACATGTAATGAATAATGATAATTTGTGTGTTTTAAAAATTAATAAAACTTGTTTTTTTTTTTAAAAAAAAAAGATTGATACTCAGACTTGCGCTCCTGGAGAATAAAAAATGGTACAAAATTAATGGGGGAAAAATAATCTCACTCCAGCCAATTATTGTCCTGATAGCTACCTTACAAAAAGATAGATTTACACAATATGGGAAACTTTTGCGTACAGATAATCCTCGAATTATGACCACAGAGGAGCAAGACAGATGTTGAGAGTGTTGTCCCTTTTATGACCTTTCTTGCCACAGTTGTTAAGTGAATCATTGCAGTTACTAAGTTACCAAAACAGTCAATGGAATCTGGCTTCCTCATTGACTTCGCTTGTTAGGAGGTCGCAAAAGGGGATCACATGACACACAGACACTGTGATCGTCATACATAAGAACCAACTGCCATGTATCCCAATTTTGACTGGGGATGTTGCAACGGTCGTACATATCATCATAAGACCCTTTTTCCAGTGCTGTTATATAACTTTTGAATGGTCACTAAACGAATGTTTAGAACCACCTATGGAATTAACAAGAGCTGGCTTGGCATTCAGAAACATGCTATGCTTGGATCTGTCAACTGTATTTTGATATGTGATGGTTTGGATGCCACAGCTTGCCAAGGGAAGGGATGAGTCTTCTACCACTGGCTGAACCACAAATTACCCAACTCCTGATCCAGCCCAACAGTAAGAAGGGGGGCAAAAGGGTGCCTCATCCAGTTCAGACATCTGAATCTGGATGACACTTGTTCACGCCATACCTGTTAAACCAGCAATTGTTTTCTTTTCCTCCTTTTCTTCTTCTTCTCCTTTCTCTTCTTTTTCTTTTTCCTTCTTCTTCTTCCTCCCTCCTTTGTCCCCCCACTCCCCGATCAATTATCACCTATTTACCCCGTCTAGGGGGGATGCCAAGGCAGGAGCCTCACGCGTCCCTGGGCTTCCACGAAGTGACACTTGGCACATCTGCCGCTCCGGAGCCATCAATGGAGTGGAAGACGGCGATCCTAATAGCCCTTTACCCAGGGCAGCCGGTTCTCCTCGTTTCGCTTCGCCCGGTCTTCCCGCCCGCTTGGCAGCAAGCAAGGCACCGACCTTCCCACCCACTTGAACCGGAACCGTTTTTGCAAAAAGGCAGCCCGGAGCTTTGCTCTTGCTTTTTACTGCTGCTGCTGCTGTTGCCACCGGGAAAGGAAGAACCTCTCCAGGTCTTATTCAGCTGCTGCTGCTCCTCCTCTTCCCCCTTTCCTGCAGGCCACTGCTGGAAGCCACCGGTCCCGGGCAGCTGAAAAGATTTAAGGCGGCCGGCCATGGCGCTAAGACTGCACCCGCCTCCTCTTCCTCCTCCTTTTCCTCTACAGCAGCACGAACAACTCGCACGACGGCCGAGTTAACCCAGTTTTGCAGCAGTGCATGTCACTGCCAGTGCAGGAGGTTGCATGAGCCTCCGGGGACAGCACGGGCCGAGCAGCGGGGACCACAGCCACCGTACACGCCGCCGCCCCCACCGCCGCCCCCTCCTCCTCCTCCTCCTCCACCTCCCCCAGTGGTGGTGCTGGTTCCCGTTTATGGTTTCACACCATACCAAACGCTGGTAACTCCTGTCGCTGCTGCCTTCATTCCCGTCTGGTTTCTCCTCCCTGCTCCGCCTCCTCCGGTCCTCTTCGTCTACCCCGCTTGGGTCCAGCTTCTCTCGACTGCCTGCCCGGTCCCGCCGGCGGCGAACATGGGGAACGCGACCTCCTGCTGCGTTTCCTCCAGCCCCAAACTGCGGAGGAATGCCCATTCGCGGCTGGAGTCGTACCGGCCCGACACCGAGCTGAGCCGCGACGACACGGGTTGCAACCTGCAGCATATCAGCGACCGGGAGAATATCGACGGTAAGACGCGAGTCGGGAAGGACGTACGAACACGCCGACACGGGTGGGAGAAGAAACCCCTGGAGAGGTGGCTTACGCAAGCCAAGATTGGGAGGGGGGCAAAAGAGGGTGAAAGAAAACACTAGTTTGACCCTCCCGCGCTGGTGTTGCTTTAGTTTCCCCCTCCCCCTCTGTCTTTCACCCCCCCCCCCCTTATTGAAAACTAAGCAGCAGCGGTGGGACGCGGGTGTGGTGGCAAGGCGACGGTGCCTCTGGGCATGTGCAGTCTGCACTTGCAGTGTGAGAAAACGGGCCTCAGAGCCATATTCGGGGATTTTGCAGCTCTCGGGCATTGGAGAACGGGTGACATGAATGGTCTCCACTTGGGGAGGAGTAGTAGTAGCAGTAGTTATGGGTCGTTTCCCCACCCCTTCCCAGACTCAGGAACCCCAAAAGTAGGTGGGCAGGTTGGAAAACCAAAGCAGTTGTTTTGAAGGAGTGTGTGGCAGCAACTCAAACTTTAATCCATCAGTCTTCACGGAGGAGGTTGAAGTTGGAGGTCTTCTCCATTTTTCTGGTGATCCCAGCTAGGCATGGCTTGCAAAGCCAGGCCGCCTCCTTTCTCCAGAAGGGCCCATAGAAGTTCACCATCTATGACACAAAAGAGTCTTTTCTTTACAGGAAAACTGGAAACATCTGGCTTGAAATGAAAATTCAAATGTTATAAATAAATAAATAAATAAATGGTTGGGAATTGGAGTGAAGGTTCTGCCTTGATCTGTTTAACCCTATATGTAAAGAGCCAGTTTGGTCTAGTAGTTAAGGCATCAGAAAGCAAGAGGCTCTGAGTTTGAGTTCTACCTTAGCCATGAAGGCCAGCTTGGAGTCTGTGTCAGCCCAGCCAACCTTTGCAAGGTTGTTATTGGAAAATAAGAGGAAGAAGGTGAGTTAGATATGTTTGTGCCTTGAGTTATTTGTGAAATAATATATAGACATGATATAAATGTTTTATGTAAATAGTTGGTAGGCTGAAACAAAGATTCACCTCTATATAACACTATATAACACTTTAAATATATAACACTCTAAATATAAAGAGCCAGGTTAAGCACCAGGCTAAAACTGAGAGGCTCTGAGTTCAAGTCCTGTCTTAGCCATGAAAGCTAGCTTAGTAACCTTGAGCCAGTCACACATACTCAGCCCAGTCTACCTGGCAAGGTTATTGTTGTGGGGAAAATAGAAGAAGGAAGAGGTGTGTTGGATATGATTGCTGCATTGAGTTAATTTGTGAAAATAATACAGGCAGGATATAAATAAATACAAATGTTTTAAATAAATAAAGGGCTCAAATAAAGATTCTGTCCCAAGCCTCTCAGTCTTTAAAGACAATTATTATATAGCATACACTAAATAATCCATACATGTTCCTTTAGCTCCATTTGCATTCTAACGAGGCTTGTGGAAAAACTGTGGGTGAAGTAACCTCACAGCCACAGGTGGTTTTTCACTGTGTTCCTCCGGAGCAAAGGATTTAGACCATAATATCCCTCCTTATTTCCATCAAACCATATTTCTTTTAGATGTGAAAAGTATCCCACAGGAGATTCTTTTTCCCATAGGATAACTTCTCAGTGGAGCACTACCGATGAAATTGCTTTTGGAGAGAAAATTTTGGGGCAACTACTATTGTTTCCAATTTCAGAAACCAGCCAATCAAAAATCAGTATAAGACAGCATCTTCCGAAGTGATTTTTAACAGTAGGAAAATTATTTTCCCTTTTTTCTGTCTGGGCATTTGGTCTTATAACACAGAAGGATGCCAGCTTTTGGCACTGAATAATTGTAACAGATTTCTTCTGTATGGGGGTGTTTGCAAGGGCAAAGGGCTAAAAAAAATCAAAACAGTGGCTGAAAATGTACCCCTTTTTATACGTGTCATATGAGGAGCATGTCAGAAGGGTTGTGATGGCCATCTTGATTTATTTGTCTCTCATTCCCCCCAGCACTACAGTTCTAATCCTATTGAATTTGTAGTTTGGGAACAAATTGGAATCACCTGAAGCCACTTACAGCACTTGTTAACATATATGGAGCAAGAAGCCTTATTCTTGAATGCTACTTGAAAACTGAGGGAAATCTCATTCCCAAAGCTGTCAAGTCAAATGAATGCATTGATTAACTGAGATATAATTTAGTCTCTTTTTTTATGTCTCCCTTTAAATAAACATCAGTTACTGTTCCATATTATAACCAAATATTTAAATTGAGTGTAGCTTAATTGGGAATATGGCATATATTTCCCCCTCTAAATCATGTGTGGGAATTGATCCAGTTGCGGTCTTAGGTTTCCTTCAGTGTCCCACAGTATTTGGTAGTATTTATTCCTAGTTGTGCATGTTAAGGTTGTATACTAAAGATCCAGTGTCTTAGCTTCAGTGCTTAATCTTAGATTACAGTAATTCTTGCTTTGTTATGCTTATTAATATAGAAAAAGGGATTGTTGCCTGTATAGGTAACTTATTGTTTAGAGATTGATTGATGATACAATGGCATTGAAAAAAGTTACTTATGACCATTTTTTACTCTTACAACCATTGTTGTATCCCCTTGGTCATGTGATCAAAATTTGGATGTTTGACAACTGGTTTATATTCACGATAGTTGCAGTATCCTGGGGCCAGCATGTGATCTGCTTTTGATACCTTCTGACAAGCAAAGTGAGGGAGAAAGCCAGATTCACTTAAAAATTGTGTTATTAACATAATGACTGCAGTGATTTGCTTCACAACTCTGTTGAGAATGGTCATAAAATGGGGCAAAACACACTTAACTGTCTTGCTTAGTAATAGAAGTTTTGGCCTCAAATGTGGCCATAAATTGAGGATTTACCTATATAGTATTTATTTTTGGAGTCAAGTGACTATTATGAAAATATTTGTGTGTGCATGCAAAATAATCCAAACCTGGATTTCTTAACTTGCTCCACCATTGGATGTTTTTAAGAAGAGATTGGGCAGCCATTTGTCCAGAATGGTATAGCTTGAGCAGGGGGTTTGACTAGAAGACCTCTAAGATTCCTTCCAACCTTATTTAATCTACATCCCAAAAGCTACAGAAAGAGAAAGATTTGGCCTTGGCCTTTTTACCAAGGTATTAATTGTTGAAGTTGCTTTACATGTAAAATTATTAGTAAATTAGTGTTGCTGTAATGGCATAGTAATATTAAGGAATATCCTGTGATATGTTAGAAGACTTTTAAGATGTCGCTAACCCTAACAGACACTAATCTGTTGCTAATCATGATAAGGGGAAATTTGGAAATTTGGTTTTTGGAGTTTATCAAACCAGCTAAAGGACACTTTTGTTTTTCACAGTGGTGTACAGTACTTTAGTCAGAACATTAAATGACTGAGTCAGAGATGAAAGCTTTGGTACAGAATGTAATATAATTCCTAGGGACAGTTGACATGGAAATCCATGGCCAATTATGGCATTTTTTTCAGTATGTGAGTGATGTTTTCCACTATTAACAACTGTTATGTTGACTTTACTAAATAGTTATGCTGTGGCTCCATATTAGTGTGATTTTATTATATTTCCTCTCCTTCCTTCCTTCCTTCCTTCCTTCCTTCCTTCCTTCCTATCTATCTATCTATCTATCTATCTATCTATCTATCTATCTATCTATCTATCTATCTAATCTATCTAATCTATCTAATCTATCTATCTATCTATCTATCTATCTATCTATCTATCTATCTATCTATCTAATCTATCCATCCATCCATTCATCTAACCATCCCATACACACTCATACTTTATTTAAACTAAATTTGTAAATCAGTGATTGCATGACTGCTGTAGATGCCATACACCAAATAAACTATGCTAATTGAATTACAAGTTTTTGCAAACAGCAACTATTACATGAACTTCATTTGTTAGGTTCTTAACCCTACTAAAAAAATTCTACTTCTTAATTGGGGTTGCCTGATGGAAAGTAAGTAAAACTGGGCATAGAAATTTTAAGATGTGTAAATGCTGGTAGGGAGATTCTCTTGGCCAAGAGCATCTTCAAGATGAATAAGGGAAAAAATGTCTGAAAACTCTATATCGACTCCTTTCATACTAATGTCATGATGCACATTTTGTCATTTGAATCTTTAAGGCTAGCTGGACATATGGATTATTGTAGGTTAGGAGTCTCCAAACTTGGCAACATTAAGACTTGGGGACTTCAACTCTCGGAATTCCTCATCCAGCATTTTTGGAGACCCATGTTATACATGATGAAAAAAACAAAAATAACTTTATACAAAAACGTTTCTGCTCACTTTGCCCCAAGGAAATGAAATTTGGGTATGTCAAGAGAAATGCGAGTTGAATGCAATAGAGTCAGAAAGCTTAAGAAGTATGCAGGGTGAAATAAGAGATGGAATAGATATTGAAGATAAGAGTCTAGTTAGTCATTTGTCTGAAATAGTATAGGTTCTGTTTGAGCAGTGGGCTGGACTAGAAAACTTCCAAAGTCCCTTTATTCTAATGGTTCAATGGATATGGATTGAGTTCAAGCATGCTGTACACTATGAAAAAAAGCATGTTGAGGTGGTTGGTGTAACATAAATAATGAATTAGGGTCAAATAGCAAAGTAAACATAGGAAGGAAGATTGAATGGTCTGAGAAGACCAAGAAACTGTTAGAAGCAAAAAGTTAAAGACCCAAAGGTATAACATGAAGCTATAGTGAAAGGTATTTTTAGTATTTATTTGATTTGTCAATCGCTTACAAGATACAGGTATAAGAATAAACATAGTTTTGAATACATGAGATAGATACTTATAGGAAAAATAAAAAAAACAATAGGACAGGGACGGTAGGCACGAGTGGTGCGCTTATACACGTCCCCTACAGGCCTCTTAGGAAGGGGGTGAGGTCAATAGTAGACAGTCTAAGGTTAAAGTTTTTGGGGTTTAGGGAAGAAACTACAGAGTCAGGTAGAGTATTCCAGACATTGACCACTCTGTTGCTGAAGTCGTATTTTCTGCAGTCAAGTTTGGTGCGGTTAACCTTGAGTTTGTATCTATTGTGTGCTCTTGTATTGTTATGATTGAAGCTGAAGTATTCATTTGCAGGTAGGACATTGCAATGTATGATTTTATATACTATATTTAGATTGGACCGGAGGCGGCATAGTTCTAGGTTTTCTGGGTCTAGAGTTTCAAGTTTGGTGGCATAAGGTATTCTGCAATGAGTAGAGGAGCAGAGAACTCTTCTTGTGAAATATTTCTGGACTTTTTCAATTGTGTTAATATATAATAGGTGTTGAAGTAAAATAGATTTAGCTTTTCCTTCTTTAAAAAAAAACTTAAGGCTTTAATTTCTTTATCTTCTTGTTTCGTTCCTACACTTGGCATAATGTTGTGTACCCTGTCAGAGAACTGCACAATGGACAAATAAATACGTTTAGTTACTTACAGCTGGAGGACATTCCATAAGTATAGCTCTTAAATCCTGGCTATCCATACATTTAACCTCATATTCAAGAAATAGCTTACCCAGCCTTCTGTGAAGATGATCAGCTTAAAGAAGTGCACCAAGTGGCTTGAAGTATTTTTGGAACAGGAAAAAAAATCAGAAAATGTGAGACAGCAGGTGTGAGTGGAACCATAGGTGGCCTGAATTAGTGACACCTCCGTGGAGTTTTGGTCATTAGTACTATAGCTGGTCCTTGACTTATAACCATTTGTTAGTGACCATTCAAAGTTACAATCGTCTGAAAAAAGTGACTTACAACTGGTCCTCACATGACCATTGTCGTATAATCAAAATTATAGCCCTGGCCACAGGCATGATTTTATGATGGTTGCAGTGTGCCAGGATCATGTGATTGCTATTTTTGACCTTTCCAGCTGGCTTCCAAGGAAGAAAATCAGTGGAGGAAGCTGGGTTTGCTTAATGACCATGTGCTTCACTTAACAACCATAACAAAAAAGATCTTAAAATTAGGCATAACTAACTTAACAACTGCTTCTCTTTTCAATTTCATTGTACATATGTTGTGCGTTGATAATAAACGTTTGATTTGATTTGATTTGAAGAGAAGCTCTGATGTGAACTGTGATTCTAAATCAAGGGCTATCTGGCCAGTTAATTATATGACCTGGCCAGTTAATTTTAGTTTACACAACAGTGAAGGGATTATTCTAATATATCTTTATTTTCTTATTTTTTTTTCAATTTCCTCATAAAGAATAGTTTCTTTTGCCTGGAAAGAAGTATCTGGAAAGGAAAACACAAGGGAGAAACTTGATTTGAAACTCAAGAACCATTGTAAATATCTGGCTCTAAATATGAAATCAAAAACATCAGTTTGCACAATATAGGGGCATCTGTCATCTGTCTCAAAGGTGTTGATCTGAGAAGAGAATGACTGAAGTATAGAAAGGCCTGTTCATGAAAAGACGACTCCTTTCTTAATAAAATGAGTCAATGGAATAATATCAGAAAATTAAGAAAACATTTATGGCAAAAATTGGCAAAGCCCAAAAAACTCTTAAGCACCCCTGATAATGTGTGAGTTGGGTAGATGGGCTCTGGAGACAGAATGGATTTTACTTTAGGTGAAACTATTTAAGTTCCTGTTAAGAAAACAGTTTAATTCAAGTACATCAAATATACATTTCTCTACTTTAGTGTAGAGCAGTGGTCGCCAACCAGTGGGCTTGGGACCACTGGTCCACGAGAAAATTTTGGTGGTCTGCAGAGAAATGTCACTCCCAAAACACCCCCCAAAACAATTAAACCAGGCTGCATGGGAATACAAGGCTGCACCACCCACATGGCCCATGGGAACACAAGGCTTGCATTGCAAACAACATGAGGTAGTGAGGGGAGGGGGGAAAGGGTGGAGGGGGGAACTTGCCCCACTTGCCTCGCCTGGCCACTGGGCTGCTTCTTTCCGCTTCTTTCTTCTTCTGCTTTTGGCTGCAGGCAAGGAAAGCAGCAAAGGTCTTTCTTTCTCTCCCCCAAACTCTGCCAGAAATAAGTCTTTGGGACCCTGCAAGGCTTCCTGCTCCAAGAGACTGTGCCGGCAGACTCATTTCTGGCAGAATTTGGGGGACAGAAAGAAAGACTTCTGCTTCTGCTGCTTTCCTTGCATGAAACCAAAAGTCTCTCTCTCTCCCCCGAGAATGGAGCTGGAGATGGTATCCTGCGATCCCAAATAAAGAATGATCTATCGGTAGGAAAACGGGATGGGGAATTTTTCTGCAGACTTTTTTTGGGATTTTCCCAGGGTCTCTGGTCCACGGGATTTAAAATTATGAGTTTGGTGGTCCCTGAGGTCCAAAAGGTTGGTGACCCCTGGTGTAGAGGCTATAAGACATGAAAATAACAAAAAACTGATCAGAATTGCTTGGTGTGGAAAGAAGGCTTGTCTATTTCATTCCTTAGTTGAGAAATTGCCATGTTAAATTCAGAAGCAATACTTTCACTGTTGTTATTATTTCCTAGATAGGGTTTTCTTAATGCTACAAGTCAATTAAGGATATTATTGTACTTATGGGCCTTGTGAAAATCATTGATAGCTCTGGTTTCTATTATTCTTGTAATAAAGCCCTCATGTTTGATTCATATTTTTCGCTGTCAAATCCAAACAAGAAAATGGAATCCTATGTAATCCTGCCTCTAATAAAATGTTGTATACTAAATTTGTTTTGCATGATTGATAACTCTTTTCAAGGGATTGTTCTCAAAGTGATTTATTTCCTAGACAGGGATGTTTATTTCCTTTAATTCAGAATGTGAGAACAGCTTCAACCCAGGACAAAATTGCTCAAGAATTTTTAATTACACCAACAACATGAAAAGACTGAAATAACCACAAAACATTCATTTTAAAAATACTGTTTTTCAATGGTTGCTTAAAATGGTTTACTTCAAAATACATGACAATGCAGTCACACATTTAAAATGTGTTGGGATGTATTTTGTGTGTAATTTGAATGAAATGTTAAATGTATAAATTAGAATATATTTTTGGTTATTAAATCATGTTATAGCCTTTGTAATTTTAGCACATAGAGAACGGGAAAATTCCAGAGTACATATGATTTCTTAGTAAAATGTGAGCTTTTTCTCAATGTTCAATTAACAAATAAATGAATTCCAATTATTGGAATCCAATATACATAAATTGTATACTTGAGCATAATTTTACAGAGAAATCTGACAGCTGTGTGCAAATGAGGAATAGGCCTTTGAGTTGTTTTTTTAAATAAATAAATTTTATTAATTTTACAATTAAAACAAACCAACAACACATACACAAATGAAAGAAAAGAAAAAAGAAAGAAAGAGAAGAAAATAGAAAGAAAGAATGGAAAACAATTAAAAACATTCTCATCTTCAACAGTTTGTAAGATCTCTTTTTTTCCCATAACCCTTAATTTATGCCATATACACACACCTAATCTTTACATATATCTGTATATCACTGCTATAGGTTTATCCTATCCTCTTTTGCCTTATAGTGTAAAATCTATCTTTGGTCAATTCATTTGTACCAGCAGTTCCAGCTATTGTAATATATTGAGGTGTCTTTGTTTTTTAGTGCCAAAGTTAGTTTCTCCATTTCTGCACAACTTGAGATTTTTTGAATGATCGTTTCCTCTGATGGAACCTCAGGCTGCTTCCAACATTGGGTGAAGGCTAATCTGGCCGCTGTTAAAATGTGTATTGTTATGTATTTCGCTTTTTTTGAAATTTGTTTGTCAAAGATCCATAACAAGAAGGACTCTGGTTTGTATTCAATCTGCTCTTTTGTCATTTCTTCCAGCCAAATTTTGATTTTCTTCCAATAATTTTGGGCTTCTGTACAGGACCACCACATATGGAAAAAGGTTCCTTCTTTTTTTTTTTTTTTGCATTTCCAGCAATTCAGACTCATATTGGGGTGCATCTTCGCTAACTTCGAAGGGGGAAGGTGCCATCTATAAAACATTTTATAGGCATTTTCCTTATATGCTACCGATTTTGAGGCCTTTGAGTTTTTATCTACAGTATTTGCTGTTGTTTAGAGAACAAGCCACAGATATCACAGTGGTTTTATCTCTACACTGATAAAATGTAGAAAATACTGATATTTCTACTAAAATGTAATTATACATGCTATTCATTCAGTAGATGTGACATATTGCTACGCAAAAAATGTTTATATTGCTACGCAAAAAAACAAATGTTTATAATTTGAAACATTATTAGCATGCATTGCCATTGAAATGTCAACCAATGTATGGTTGATATAATTGCACATTCACATACAGCCACCAGTTGTCACACAATTGTTCTAAGAGTTGAATTGCTTTAGCTACTTAAAATATCCTCTGTCACTTATATAGAGAGCAGCAACAAAGCAATTGTGACAAAACCTTTCACTGCTTTGTGAATGAATCTATGTATCACGTTTCCAAAGAAATGGGCAGCTATAGAAAAATAATCATTTAGCATACAATAGCATGGTTTTATTTTTTTGTGGAGTAGCTGGCATAAAAATGTGATATATGATGCGGTGTAATTACATCTGTCAGATTTTGGTGTGTACCATGTGAAAAGAACAGGGAAGTTAAGCGAGAACAGGAGAGCAAATCAATATCAAACCAAAGTTTGTTTAGTTTTCCTATGAAGTTTTGCATATGCATCACTGATTCAGCAGTTTATGGGTCTGATGTCTGTTATGACATTCTTCTTGCATTCCTGAGACCTTTTCACAATTTCCATATAATCAGTAACAGAATGTGCCTTGTCTTATTTTGTCTCAGTTGTGTGAATCCTGGTAAAGTTTATTGCCAATATAGAAGCAGACACAATTCTTCTGATTTATGTTAAACTTTGTTGCTACTATAACCAAATTTAAAACAATGGATTTGGTAGTGGAGAAACACTCCGAAAAGCCTAATTCGGCTTTTAAATTTGGAATCTTCATTCCAGTTCTTGCTCCAGTTATTTACTTATTTGAGATTTTTTTTTTTTTAAATCCCATCTTTATTACTTTCATAAATAACTCAAGGTGACGAACAACCCTAATATAGGTAGTCCTCGACTTACAGCGATTTGTTTGGTGACCACTCTAAGTTACGACAATGAAAAAAATGATTTATTATCATTTTTCACACTTACCATTGCAGCACTCCTACGATCAAGTGATCAACATTCAGGCACTTAGCAACTGACTCATATTTCTGATTGTTGCAGTCATGTGTTCATCTTTTGCAACCTTCTGATATGAAAAGTCAGTGGAGAAGCCAGATTCATTTAACAACTGTATTATTAAATTAACAGCTGCAGTAATTGATTTAAAAACTCTGGCAAAAAAGGTCGTAAAATGGATCAAAACTCATTTAAAACTGTCTCACTTAGGAACAAAAAATTGCGGCTCAGTTGTGGTCATAAATCAAGAATTACCTGTACTCCTTCCTCCTCTTTTCCCACAATAACCTCGGGAGATGTGTTGAGTTGTCAAAGAATGACTGGTCCAAAGTCATCTAGCTATCATGCCTACAGCAGGACTAGAACCCAGAGTCTTCTCCTTTCTAACCTGGTACCAGGAGACCAAAGTGGCTCTCTATAGCAGGGGTGTCAAACTTGCAGCCTGTGGGCTGGATGTGTCACACGCAACCCATTTAGGGAAGCGGGAAAATCATATGTCACATGACGACAATGTGATGATGCGAATTTGATACCTCTGCTCTGTAGCATTTCTTGCTACGTTTATTTTGTGGCAAATGACCAAGCACCAGTATTTGCAACTATTTTTAAATATGTTTGGTAAAACAGTCTGGCAAGTTGCAGACACCGTGCCTAGTTACTTTGTTAAGCCATTTCTATTTTCCTTCATGTGGAAATTCCAGTTATAATTTTTATGCTCTTCCCTCTTCTGTTGGCAAATTGCTTGTTCTAATGCTGAAATTTTATTTCCTCTCCATGTCCTGTCTTTTCCTATTCCACAGCTCCTGTCCTTTTAGCTTCTGTGAATTTATGTCATCCAAAAGTCTGTTTATTTATTTTTTTTGCCTGTCATTTCCTTGATAAACATGTCCAAGTTCTGTAAATGTTTCCTGCTAAATTAAACTCCCTCAATGAATTGGTTAAAATTGTATTGATTTCATTAAATAGGTTTATTATTAGTACTGTATGCTTTTCCAGATCCAGTCAAAATTGCATTTAGAAGAAAAGTATTATCTTAATTCAGTTGTTAAGGTTGATATGAGACAGTTTCTGCCTTCATCTTTTATACAGATTTTTTATAAGTTTAGTTCAGCATTTTATTCTTAGCTGGGAGGGATGGAACATTTTATAGATAATGTACTTTATGTAGAATGTAATTGATCAGAGAAGAAAAATAATGTCACTATTATTTCTAGAGTCATTGTGATTTGGGTCACCAGAATCCATGAAAATGTGTATTTTCTTGACCCCTCTAATACACGAGGCAGCTTTGTATTAAATAAAATGGTGACTCTCCTTAAGGTCAGAGCTATTGTCTAGCTCAGGGGAGTCAAACTCAAGGCCCACGGGCTGGATCTGATTCATGATGTGGTTAGATCTGGCCTGCAGGGCTGCTCTGGAAACAGCGAAAGACCACACCCTGGCGCCTCAGCCCCTTGCCAGCTGGGCGCTGACCTACAACTTGGTGGCGGTAATCCGGGCTGGAATGCAGTGAGCCTTCAATCTGTGGGGCCAACCTGGAGCCAGTGAGGGGCAGCCCCGCCTTCCCCCTGGGCACGCACTGGAGACAATGGGTCCCCGAGCCCCACCTGGGCCACCACAAGGTGCCCCCTGATATGAGCGACATTGAGCTGGCCACACCCACCCTGGCCATGCTCACACAGTCGGCTGCGACTACCTGGCTGCATCCACCACCACCCCAAGGTCAAACACAATCCCGATGTGGCATTCAGTGAAATCAAGTTTGATACCCTGGTTTAACTCATATATGATACTAAGTTGTGGTTCTTTACCTATACTTTGTGAATTAACTGGAGTTGACTTAGTTTGTTCATCATCACCTATTGTGCTAGGCAGAATTGAGGCTTAATGTGGTATATGGACAAAACCTTACAGTTTAATGCCAAGAATTGGGGGTTAGAATGCAGAATCTTTGGAACTCAGATAGACATTCTCAGCCCTTTATTAGTGAATACATTAAAGCTGGCTTTCCATTTCTTTCCAAATCGAAGGGCTAAGAATTTGTTTCTTTGATAAGACTGTAATGACCATCTGTAGATTGTTGGTTCTAGAGCAGGAGTGTCAAACACTATTTCATTGAGGGGCTCATTAGGATTGTGTTTGACTTGGGGGGCTGGGAAGAGAGTGGTTGAGGTGGGTGTGGCTGGGGTGGACATGGCCAGCTCAACATCACTTGTGTTGGGGGCACCTGTGGCGGCCTGAATGCTCTGCCAATGAAAATGGGCTCCCAAGCTCAGTTTTTGGTTGTGATGGACTCCTGCAGCCCTTTGCCAGTGAAAACAAAGCTCAGGAGGGCCGTATACGGCCCTCACAGGCTCTATTTTTGGCTGTGACAGCCTCCTGAAACCCTCTGCCAGCAAAAATGAAGCTTGCGAGGGCCACATGCGACCCTCTCAAGCTCCATATTCGCTGGCAGAGGCATCGTAAACCAGTCCTTCACTGTTTCCAGGGCAGCCCCGTGGGCCAGATTTAAGCACCCCAAAGGCCAGAACCAGCCAGTGGGCCTTGAAACCTTTGTTGAGAAATTGGAATGGAATGACCTCTCTTCAACTAGAAGGAGCTTCTGACAAAAATATTAAAATAAACACAAGGCAAATCATCAAAATCATTTTTATTTTATTTGATGGGCAAATTAGGGCTCGTTGATATATGGAATCAGTAAGATGGCAGTTCAAGAGAGTATATGTATATTAGACATTTCTCTGGAGAAACAGATGAAGGAACAAAATTTGCCAAGGATTATACAGGAACAGAAACATATAACAATAAGGACATTTGTGAAGCTATAAAAATGATTAAAACAGGAAAGATGCTTGAATCAGATAAACGACCAGGTTCTTATTATAAATGTTTTGAGAATGAACTTTTGCAACCTCTACAAAATACGATGGATTTTATTTTACAGGGAGGAAAGATCAGAGAGAATTGGAAAAAGGCCAAAATAGTATTAATATGTAAGGACGCACAAGATTTCACTTTAAAAAGAAACTATAATGATACCATTATTGAATAATGACTACAAGTTGTTTTACAATAATATTGGCTGATAAAATTGAAAATAATTTTGAAATAATTTATTCATGAGGATCAATGTGGATTTTTATGTAAAAGATAGTTATCCTGTAGTTTCTAAACAATGGGCAACCATAAATGGCTAATGAGTCATAGGATACTAGAATTTTTGCCGAGGGGAATACAAAATAAAATCAAGAGGACAAGTGGTGACATAAGAATATAATTAATGATTATTTACCTTTATCAGAAAGATTTAAATTAGGCAAAAGAAGTTTATTGTGCAGGTAGTATTTTACTTATGACTACAGTTGAACCTAAAAATTACTTTGCTAAATGAAACAATTAAATGAGTTTTCCCCCATTTTATGATCTTCTTCGCCATTGTTGTTAAGTGAATCCCTGTAGTTGTTAAGAAGGTGACATGGTTGTTAAGTGAATCTGGATTCCCATTGATTTTGCTTGTCAGAAGGTTGCAAAAGATGATCACATGACCCCATTGCAGCCGTGATAAATAGGGGCCAAATGCCAAGTTTCCAAATTTTGCTCACATGATAATAAGGAATCCTGCAACAGCCATAAGTTTGAAAAATGATCATAAATCACTTTTTTCAATGCCAATGTAACTTTGAATGGTCGCTAAACGAATGTAAGTCAAGGATTACATGTATTGAACATTGTAAAACTGATTAAAAATGGAATTGTGTACAAATGAGCATGTGATTGCTAAAACGTATAAACTTTTATTGAGATTTGAAACAGAACAAGTGAAGTGAAATAATGTATGATATAGTGGCCAAAAAGTTTGTTTATAATATAGCACTATTTGTTTCTAATTATGATTGGATTAATAAACTTCCATCCAGGGAGAAGTGATACAACATTCTAAATATATACATGTACAGTAAGATACATATACCATATCACCAGTCAAATTTTTAGAATGCCCTTTTAGTTGTGAATGTGAATATCTCCTGCTGGGGTTAAAAGTTTATGAAAATTATGGTATGATGGCACCAACCCAAGAAATGTTCTTTCATCTTCCTAGGATTACATAGTGAAGACAGAGAATTAACAAGTGGTGATCATTGGAACTTGGTTTTCCAGCTGTTGCTTGCTATATTTTATTAATGTTTCCAAAGGCTAAACAGTGAAGACAGCGCATATTTTCCTTACGTAGTAAATATAGGAATCATCACTTATTAGTTATGCTTTTTTATTAAATACATGCCAAGATTTCAGCATCCTCCTTTTTTGTTAATTCCACTTTTTCCTATCTTTACCCATGCCATATTGTTCTGACCCAAACCTTGTTCCAAGGAAACAAACATGAAATAGAGGTAACAGCAAAACCTTTTAATGATTCTTTACGAATCCGTTCCTTCACGGTTAACTAATTGTCTCTGATAAGAACGAGCCTTGTCAAGGTTGTGCAAGGCTGCCAAGAATACTAAATAAAGTTAAGAAATATTTCAAACACAAAGAGTTTCCAAACATCAACCAAGATACTCCGAACGTCCACAAGGCTTGAGTGCAAAAACTTCTTTGCTTCCTGCAAAGAACTCCGTTTTCTCAGCTGGCTTTTATCTCTTAAGGGAGGGACCATTACCTTGCAGCCTTACTCCTGAGTTGCCTGTGCTGCTGCAGCTGCTCTTTCCTTCGAGCAACCCTGCGTACACGCGCACTGGGTCCAGGCTCCTCGGGGACCTCTTCATCACTGCTGCCAGCCTCCACAATCTCTGAAGGCAGCATTCCACTCATTGATGGTCCTGGCCCCATCCCTGCATCACACGGAACCCCCTCATCTGAGTCCTCGCTCTCTCAGACCTCAGCCATCCGCACTTGCTGCCGGCGAACCACAACAATTCTAGACCTGGAATTGGGTTCTTCTTGGTCTGGAATGTCCTTGTAACTTCAACAAATGAGACAGTGAATTTGAGATTTGGTCAAAGAAAGGGTGGGTTTTTAGTGTTTTAAGAGAAAGTGATTTTGATGAGACAGACAGTGGGGAATAAATACTTTAGTCTACAATGTGTCTAGCATTGAACCTGAATTAAAATATTGAATGAGTCTATTCAATCCCTGATTTACTTTTACATGCTCTGCAGCTGCTATACCAGGGGTGGGCAAACTACGGCCCGCGGGCCACATCCGGCCCATTGGTCTGTCCAATCCGGCCCGCCCCTGAAAAAAAATCGCTGGGTGTGGCGTATTGCCCTGTGCCGCGTGGCCCCCAAAGCTGCAAAACAGTGCGGAGTGCTCTCGGGATAGGAAAGAAAAGAACTTTGCAAAGGCCTCGGCTGGGAGTTCGAAATCACCTTTGAGTGCGACCTCTCCGAAGGTGAGTCCCCGCCGATCCCCTTTTTTTTCCCAGGGCTTCCAGGCTGGTTTGCAGGCTGGAGCGTCTTCCAAAACTTCCAAGTTTGCAGGCTGGAGCGTCTTCCCGCTGAGGAGCGGGAAGGGTTCCACCCGACGGGCGGGCGGGCTGCTTAAACATTTGCTCGGGCGGCACTTCAAAAGCCTGTTCCCAGCACCCGAGCAACTTCCCAGCAACTTTAAGCTTCCATTTTCCTCGCGGGCACTCGCGCCTGGCCCCGAGCCGCGTGGCGGAGGGGAAACCCGGAGGGCCGCCGGGCCTCCTCCTCCAAGCAGCCTGCCCGCCCGCCGGGCGGAACCCTTCCCACTCCTCGGCGGGAAAACGCTCCCACCTGCAAATTTTGCCTGTGCAAAGTTTAAGCCTGGAAGCCCCGGAAACCCGAGGAACTTCCCAGCAACTTTTGGCTTCTTTTTTCCTTGCAGGCGCTCGCGCCTGGCCCCAAGCCACGTGGCGGAGGGGAAGCCCGGCGGGCGGGCGGGCGGGCTGCTTGGAGGAGGCTCCAGGCTTCCCCTCCGCCAGGTGCGAGCGCCTGCGAGTTAAAAGGAAGCCGAAAGTTGCTGGGAAGTTGCTCGGGTTTCGGGGCATCCAGGCTTAAACTTTGCAAAGGCAAAGTTTGCAGGCTGGAGTGTCTTCCCGCCGAGGAGCGGAAGGGTTCCGCCCGACGGGCGGGCGGGCTGCTTAAACATTTGCTCGGCGGCACTTGAAAAGCCTGCTCCCAGCACCCGAGCAACTTCCCAGCAACTTTCGGCTTCCTTTTTCCTCGCGGGCGCCGCGCCTGGCCCCGAGCCGCACGGCGGAGGGGAAACTCGGAGTGCCGCCGGGCCTCCTCCTCCAAGCAGCCCGCCCGCCCGCCGGGCGGAACCCTCCCGCTCCTCGGCGGGAAGACGCTCCACCTGCAAACTTTGCCTGTGCAAAGTTTAAGCCTGGAAGCCCGGAAACCCGAGCAACTTCCCAGCAACTTTCGGCTTCTTTTTCCTTGCGGGCGCTGCGTGCCTGGCCCCAAGCCACGCGGGTGGAGGGAAGCCCGCGGGCGGGCGGGCGGGCTGCTTGAGGAGGCTCCGGGCTTCCCCTCCGCCAGGTGCGGCGCCTGCGAGTTAAAAGGAAGCCGAAAGTTGCTGGGAAGTTGCTCGGGTTTCCGGGCTTCCAGGCTTAAACTTTGCAAAGGCAAAGTTTGCAGGCTGGAGCGCCTTCCCGCCGAGGAGCGGAAGGTTCCGCCAGCGGGCGGGCGGGCTGCTTAAACTTTGCTCGGGCGGCACTTTAAAAGCCTGCTCCCAGCACCCAAGCAACTTCCCAGCAACTTTCGGCTTCCTTTTAACTCGCGGGTGCTCGCCTGGCCCCGAGCCACGCGGCTGAGGGGAAGCCCGGCGGGCGGGCGGGCTGCTTGGAGGAGGCGACCCGGCAGTGCTCCGGCAGCAGCAACAGGCAGTTCCGCCTGGGCTCCGCTCAGGTGTCCGGCTGGGCTGTCAGGAGTTGCTCCGCCGGCGCAGCTCACGGCTCCAGTCCTGCGTTGCCTTGGGAAGGAAAAGGCAAAACCAGGAGCTGCTGAGCCTGAGCCTCCGGTGCCGCTGCTCCCGTTGCAAAGCACCACTGCAGCTCTTCCTTTTGCCTTTCCCTTCCCCAGGCAACGCGGGACTGGAGCCGCGCGAGCCGCGCCGGCGGTAGCAACTCCTGGCTTAGGGGGCTTCCGAGGGGAGGGAAGGAGGAGAAGAGGGGGGAAGGGTGGGGGCGATTCCCAAAAATCTTGTGCTGACCCGGCCCGTCTATCAAATTTTAAAAGTCAATGCGGCCCCCGAGCCAAAAAGTTTGCCCACCCGTGTGCTATACACTATATACACCCTCTCTCCATTCTATTCTATTATAGATGCAATAATTACCTCATCAAATCAAGTAACTTTTAGATGTTTCAGGACTACAATTCCTAGAATTCCCTAGGATTTTTTTTAAAATGACATCCTGCTCCATGTTGGGAAACTTGATGTTTTGCTCATTCTCAACATTCCCACATTTTCTTCCCTTTGCTTCTTCTTTGCCATGAAATATCATTCTTTGCCATTTATTTTGAGAGGAAATAGTATTAGCAATACTCTAATAGGCTAGTTTTAGGAAAAATATATGGGTTGGAGGTCATTTTTAGCAACAAGAGAATTCTTTCTAACAGAACAAATTCACTGTCAAAGAACTTTGTATATTAGATTTTCCAGGAATTTATATCAATTAATATTTTTACTTTCTTGACCTACTAAGGCAAGGGTCTACAAACTTGGCAAGTTTAAGACTTGTGGACTTCAACTCCCAGAATTCCTGAGCTAAGATGAGGAGGAATTCTAGGAGTTGAAGTACACAAGTCTTAAAGCTGTCAAGTTTGAAGACCCCTGTACTAAGGCTTTCCATTTTCATTATTTCCTCTCCCCAGGTTTTTAATCCAGGTAATTTATGATCACAATTGAGCCCTAAATTTCTGTTGTTAAGTGAGACAGTTGTTAAAATGAATTTTTGCCTCATTTTACGACCATTCTTGCCACCGAATCATTGCAAATTTTTAGTAACCTGGTTGTTAAGTGAATTTTGCCTCTCCATTGACTTTGCTTGTTAGAAGGTCACAATAGAAGATTACATGATCCCAGAACATTTCAACTGTCATAAATACAAGCCAGTTGCCAAGATTCTGAATTTTGATCTCATGGGGGTGCTTGCAATGGTCCTAAATGTGGAAAAACAGTCATAAGTCACTTTTTTCAATGCTATTGTAACTTCACTAAATAAGTGGCTGTAATTCGAGGATTGTCTGTAATGCATAGTAAGCACTTGTAAAGATAACTAATGGTTGTTGGTTTTTTTGCAAATCCAGTTTGTGCAATGTTTAGCTTTGCATTTTGAAAATGGTTTAATACCCATAACAAGTAAGAAATATTACAAAAAATCTATTAGTTTCAAATCCATATTCTTTTACATTAAATTTGTGTGAGGAGTTGTATCCTTAATTCCACTAAGGTAGCAGAACTTCCAAATACAGCAGATTATTATTTACCTCCTCTCTTGCCTACAATGAATAAATTAAGTATAATTTTTGTTAGAAATATGTTAGGGTTTGGGAATTAACCCCTAGCAGAGTATTGCAGCAGTAGTCAAGCCAGGCAGCCAAAGGAGAGCGGAAGGGCCCCAGAGTATACACACACTGAACACAAACACTGTTTGTAGTTTAAATAGTTTTTAATCCAGTTAGAGTTTAAGCATTGTCATTCAGTCCATTAAGTCATTCACAGTATTTCCATCCAGTAAGACTCACTAGTATAGTCCAAGTTAAGAGTCCTTGCAATATCTTTATCAGCCGATAAAGATATCTTCTCCTCCTCCGGTTTCACTCTCCAGAGAAACAAACGCTGGATATTCAGCAAACAGTAGCAAACAAAAAACAGTTCAGTCACAGGCACTTACAGTCAGTAATCACAGTTAGTCACAGCAGCACACAGTTACAGCCAGACAGTAAGAGACAGACAGCCAGCAAGCAAGCTTTCCAGCTTCTAATGCTTCCTTATATTGTAACTTCTAACCGCACCCTTAATCGGCTAATTGCCTGCTGCATTTTGCTTAAAGTGATAAGCACTTAAACCATGATATCTAAGTTTTATATATTTATTCACCCAAACCATATTTGGTATCAATGTTATACCTAACATACTCCCCTTTTGGGTGAAATAAATATATAATACCTTTACAATCTTATCCCATATTTTTCACAACTCTCCTGGTGCTTACTGGCACCTTGGGCTTTAGTAAAATTATCAGCTAAATTGTCCTCCGACATACAGTACTCTAGCTGAATCATCTTACTTCTTACAGATTGTCTCACGTTTAGGTATCTTAGATCTGTATGCTTGCTCCTTGTTTTTACTCCAATATTTGTGGCCATTTGAATTGCTGCCTGATTATCTTCATGTATAATTATAGGATAATCTACTGTTATACCTATATCAATTAACATTTGTTTATACATTATTAATTCTGTACATAACAATGATAAACAGGAGAATTCTGCCTCCATAGTAGACAAACTTATATGCTGTTGTCTTATTGACTTCCAGCCTATTAATGTATTACCCAGCATTATGGCTGTTCCTGAAGTCGACTTTCTAGTGTCTCTTTCTGATGCAAAGCTAGCATCTGCATAAGCACTCAGAATTAAATCACCCTTTGGTTCTAAATACAATGAATAATTCATTGTCTTTTTAAGATATCTTAATATCCTCTTAGCTGCATTCCAGTGTCTTTCACATGGTGCAGAATTGAATCTAGCCAACTGATTCACACAGTACGATATATCTGGTCTAGACCAATTACTAATATAACTCAAACTACCAATTAAAGATTGATAAATCACCTTATCAAACTCAGGACTTTGTACATCAGTGTTGCTAAACTCCTGACTCATTGGAGTCTTAGCTGGCTTACAAAGCTCCATCTTGTAATCTTTTAACAATTTGCTTATCTTATCTTCCTGAGATATCTTAAAACCTTTCCGTGTTTTCTTTATATTCAAACCGAGATACTTCTTTATCTCCCCTAATTGCTTGATCTTTATTCTCTTTCCTAATGATGCTATTATTTTATTTGCTTCATCATTAGTTTCACTTATCAATGCAATGTCATCTGTGAATAGTAATAATAATGATACTTTCCCATTTGTCTCCCTCTTAAACAGACATGGATCGGCTAAACCAGCTTTAAATCCTATATTGTCTATTTCCTTTACAATATACTGGTTCCATTCATAGCCTGATTGTTTAAGACCATAGAGACTTTTCTTTAACAACCAACAATCATTATTATTCTTATTTTCACTTTTAATACCAACAGGTTTTTTCATATAAATAATATGTTTTAATGGGGCGTGCAAGTAAGCAGTTTCCACATCTAGATGGTTAACTATATAGTTTTTACTAGCTGCCCACACTAAAGCTGCTCTCAAGGTTGCTGCCTTAAGACTAGGTGCAAACACCTCATCATAGTCATTAGCATTCTGCCTAAAACCTTGGGCTACTAACCTTGCCTTATGGATTAAATTACCATCCTTATCTGTTTTTACCTTAAATATCCATTTGCAGCCAATGGATTTCGTTCCTACAGGTAATTTGGCATTTTCATACACCTTCATATCTCTTAATGAATTTAGTTCCTTATTCATTGCTGCATACCATTTTTCTTTTTCCTTATTAGGATACTTTTTTAATTTCTTCAACAGAATTAGGAACTTGATTAATCTGGCACACTGTGTTAGCCTGGTACCTATCAGGCGGTCTAGATACACGTGTAGTTCTTCTGGGAATTACAGGGCTTACAGGAGGACTTTGTTGAACTACTACCTGTTCATCTTCCTCATCCTGTTCAGCTATTGAATCTGTTTCTTCCTTTATGGGCACTATCTCATCCTGTATTTTTCTCTTTACTTTATTTTTAAAGTTACAGGGATAACTAATGGGATTTCTATAGGATTCAATAATTACATCTTTATTGGCATCCTGTTCTAATTTCTCCCATCCTTCATGTTCTAGAAATTGGGCACTAGCACTACATAACACTTTAGATGTGCCTTTCTCCCAAAATCTATATGCCCTATGGTTTGCCTGATAACCAACGAAGAAAAATCTTTTAGCTCTATGTTGCCCTTTTTTTCTGAGTTGTGCAGGAATATGCACCCATGCTGGTGCACCAAATGTGTGCAGGTAACTTAAATCAGGTTTCCTGCTATGCCATCTGGTGAATGGTATTTCACCTGTTGTTGTATTAACAACGTTGTTCAATATGTTATTAGCACACATTGTAGCCTCCCCCCACAAAGAATCAGGTAACCCAGAATCATTTAACATTGTTCTAACCATTGCCTGTAGTGTTTGGCCTCTTCTTTCAATAAAAGCGTTATGTTCTGGCCTGTATGGAGCAGACTTCTTATGCTCTATTCCAGCTATCTTAAGTCTGTTCTGGAATTTGTTATTAATAAATTCCGTACCATTATCTGTCACCAGGGTTATCAGTTGTCGTTTAGACTTTCTTTCAGCAAACCTAAGCCAATTGAAAAAATGTTGATATGTTTCAGTTTTGCTTTTCATTAAATAGCAAAACCCATATCTAGAATAATGGTCCATAATGCTCAGTATATATCTAGCACCCCCATACTGGGTTTCTTTGGACCTATTATGTCTGCAAATACTACTTCTAAAGGTTCTTTTGTTTTGAAACCATTTAACCTATTTGCAGGCAATACCTTGCTCTTATCTTCACAGCAAACATTACAACGCAAATATTTATCACAAGGTTTTAACCTTATTCCTTCAGATAACTCAACTGTACGTTTTAGCATTTTAAAATTTACATGCCCCAAACGCCTATGCAATAAATGGATACATTCATCATGAGGCTTTATATTATTAAATACAGTTTGAGCCTCCCCTTTCTTACTATTATCTAATACATATAATGTTCCATTTAAAGCTGCAGTTACCCTTTTGTTATCTTTTTCAATTATGCAATTATTATCCTTAAAAGTAATTACATAACCTAATTTATCTAATACCCTTACTGAAAGCAAATTAAACTTTAGTTGCGGTACATACAACATTTTTATATCCTGGTTTATGTACGGACAACGTGCAAAACCTTGACCTTTTGCTTTCAGGTTCCAGCCGTTAGCAAGAGATATATGTTGAGAACTTGTAGACATTTTTATAAATTTTGTCTTATCTCTTGTGATGCAGTGGGATGCGCCACTGTCAACCACCCATAAATTATTCTTCACATCAGAGTTGCTAAACGTGGCTAGTTCAAATGCTTTCTTTGGCTTTTTTACATTCTGGCTTTTTCTCTTTTTGCAAAATCTTGCCAAATGTCCTCTGCCTCCACAATTAAAACACTTTTTAATTGTGTATGCCGTTGAAGATAAATTCTCTTCTTCCAGGTGCTTTACTTTGCTTTGCTGGTTTCTTTCAAGCTTTGAAGATAATTTCTCTTCTTTCTTATCTTCTCTCAGCTCGTCACGCTCACGCCTTCTTCTGGCTTCTTCTAGTAGCCTGCCTGTAATCTCGGTTAATGAGAGACTTTCTTTTGGCAATACCTCTAACGAAGTCACATAGTCATCATAGCTTTTATCTAATGAAGATAATATTATGTAGACTTGTTGCAGTTCATTAAATATAAGCTCTTTTTCTTGCAAATCTTGAAAAATGCTCTTCATACAGTTTAAATGAACTAACATATCTCCATTCCTCTGAAGATGCGTTCGAAAAAGCTTCCGTGTAAGATTTATATGTGCTCCTACACTGTCCCGAACATAAATCTTCCTGAGGTTCTCCCAGCAGTTTGCAGCATTTTCTTCTCCACGAATATGGACAAGCTGCTGATCACAGAGAGTCAGTCCTATGATGCATAAAGCCTGCTCATTCTTCAGTTTAAAGTCCTGTAACTTTTCTTTATCATCATCATTAGCAGGATCCCAGCTACTCACATCTGGTGGGTTTGCTATAATGTCCCACAAACCTTCTCTGCGTAGAAGTAAACTACATTTCATTGACCATGAAACATAGTTTGTTCCATCCAGCCTGGATATCATGGACAGTTGTGACAAATTTACTTGTGCCATTACTCTTCAGATATTTTGACTATTTTAAACTAATTAAAACAGTTTGTTTTTTACAGTAATGTGCAACTCACACCAACTCTCTCTGCTATATCCTGGTTAGTTAGACTATGCTGCTGGGCCCATAACCAATGTTAGGGTTTGGGAATTAACCCCTAGCAGAGTATTGCAGCAGTAGTCAAGCCAGGAAGCCAAAGGAGAGCGGAAGGGCCCCAGAGTATACACACACTGAACACAAACACTGTTTGTAGTTTAAATAGTTTTTAATCCAGTTAGAGTTTAAGCATTGTCATTCAGTCCATTAAGTCATTCACAGTATTTCCATCCAGTAAGACTCACTAGTATAGTCCAAGTTAAGAGTCCTTGCAATATCTTTATCAGCCGATAAAGATATCTTCTCCTCCTCCGGTTTCACTCTCCAGAGAAACAAACGCTGGATATTCAGCAAACAGTAGCAAACAAAAAACAGTTCAGTCACAGGCACTTACAGTCAGTAATCACAGTTAGTCACAGCAGCACACAGTTACAGCCAGACAGTAAGAGACAGACAGCCAGCAAGCAAGCTTTCCAGCTTCTAATGCTTCCTTATATTGTAACTTCTAACCGCACCCTTAATCGGCTAATTGCCTGCTGCATTTTGCTTAAAGTGATAAGCACTTAAACCATGATATCTAAGTTTTATATATTTATTCACCCAAACCATATTTGGTATCAATGTTATACCTAACAAATATTTGAAATATAGTTGTAAGGCTTTTAATAAGAATGCTCGGCTCAGGTTTTGAATACTATGTATGATTTTTACTAAAAGAAAGTAATTGGCAAGAGGGAGATTTGTTAAATAGTCAAGTGTGCTAAAGTAATCTTGAGATTACTCCTTTTCTCAAGTTTAGATTGAAAACTGTAATCGTGAGATTTAATTAGCTAAATATTTTTATCTTGTTGTTGCTTTGATTTTGTATTCCAGGTATTTGAATATAATTGTGATAGAATTTACAAGGTCATTTCCTCTGCAAACACATTTGAAATTGATAAGAGGTATGTCACATGGGAATACACCTGTGTTGAGCTCTGTTTTGTAATTATTTCATACATTTCCCACAATGATAAAAGATGGCCTGCTTTTTGGCAAGCAAATATGTATTACATATTCCACCCTAAGGATCACATAGCAGAGATGAGGATAAACATGGCTGGAAGCTCTATCTTTATTGTGTTCCAGAAAACAGTATCCATAATAGATATTCGACAGTTTGTTGAGTGAATTTATGCCAGATTTCAAACACTTCACAATCCACCTTCTCAGAATCAGAAGACTCAAATTTCTTCTTCTCTCTCCATAGATAATTTTCCTGTCGTAGGTTCTGTTACCAAGAACATACACATTTCAAATGGCAAAAAACAAGAATTCACCTTTACAAACAGAATTTGTTTCTCAGATTGAGGGATCACTGCAAATCTAGCATGTGAACTCTATAGCATTCAGTGGGGCAGGATCAGCGTGTCAGTCTCACTGATTATCCTCCTCAGATGATCTCTGGACTGTGGTGGAAACTGTGAGATGTTCACTGTACTGTTTGATTAACAGCTGTAAAACTGCAACACCAATACTTCCTGATCATGAGACTGTCAGTTGCAAGAGTGGTTTTCTGTTGTATCAGCCATGATAAGCTTTTTTACACTTTAGCCTGGTGCAGTAAATGTGTCATTACATCCTGATAGGTATGTTAGATTCTACTGTCCTTCCTAAATATATGTCATGATTCTAGCCCTATTCCATCCCCAAGATTGGCAGGAACCTTTCTCTTCTGCCAAAGGCCCCAAAATAGTAAGAAGCAGGGAACCAAAAGTCTTGATTTAGTTACTAAGGATAACCAAATATTCTGGACATCTAAGGGTAAACAGGAGGCAGTGTCATGTCTATTGAGGAATTGTATATTTTTCAGATTTAACCATCTTTTGGCTAAAGAATGTGTAGCATGGAGAGAATGACAAGGTGAAATGCCTCTCCTTTTATCTTATTCTTCCCCCCTCCCCCATCTATATCAAAGGTAGTAAATTCACAGGATTGTCAAGATAAGATTCTTCTGGAAAATTGTTCCAATTAACTTTGTAGCTTCCATTTCTGATGCCAGGAATGTTTCTTGATAGCAGTGATTCTGATAATTAGCTTTGCCTGCCTAAATCATTTTGGGTTAATTTTGCCTCTATTGGAACTTTGGTTGTTTATTACATTGGACTATCAGTTTATGGGTACCTGAATAACTTGGTTTCAACTGGCAAGAACAAGGAAAAATGGACCTGCTGCAAATAAAACCACAATAATTAACAAGATGGAAAGAAAGGGCGAGCCAGCTTTGTATCGGGTGCATTCTAGAAACAAAAATTGTTTTTAATCTAACCAAAGCAGCTGAGGAAGATAAATCAGGACATAAAGACATTCAGTTTTGCATTCCAATGTGTGCAGTAAATGCTTGTGCACTGCTTTCAACAAAAATAATGTTTACTTTGAGAAAACTTTCACAAATCTGGACCATGAGTCTTCTTATTTCATTACTGTGATTATTGAACTCTTGGCTGTAATCATGGTCCCATACCTTAGAAAACAGTGTTAGTTAAAAGTATTTCATCTATTTGATAGTTAAATTTGGTGATGGGCAAGATACTAAAACAATAATCTAGGAATACATTTACAAACTTTTAGAAGAAAATGTCAGCCACTACTTTGGGCCAGTCACAGTCTCTCAGCCCAACTCAGAGGGTTGTTGTGGGGAAAATAAGAGGAGGAAGTGTGTTGATTTCTTTTACACATATACACACATAAACCATCAGGATTGTGTTCCTAAGGAAGTGATTTACAGTATTCTTGTACAAAACACCTGACACATGTTGCATGTTCATATATATTCCATTACCTTGAGCTCCTTAATGAAAGGCAGTGTGTAAATCTAACAGAGAGGATTTTGACCTGCAAGTCCTTTCAAGGCTGGGAACTTCTTGTGGATGAAAACGGGAATGTCATTATGAATCAACTCCTTTGGCATATAAAACTGTCACCGGATGAAAGCGTACATTAAGAAAAATATCCTAGGCATTAAGGTTGCTGATAGATAAACGTGGCAGCATTTGACTGATAGTTGGAGGAAAGCAAAGCAAAAGGATAAATAATATTTAGATTGAAAATAAAAGGGAAGTTAAGTTGCAATTTCTCATCCACTGTGGTAGATTGTTGGGAGTGTAGCACGTGAGGCATGAAAGGTCACAGTTGGGTGGTTTTTCTCACAGTGTGAGTCAGTTGTGTAAAGTTATCCCCTCCTTATCTAAAGAGACAATATGTGCTTTGATCTATCTTGTATGAGAGCATTTGACTCTTTATTTTAATCTTCTCTTGCAAGGTAGATTGTGTAATTCATTTGCAGAAAACAGATTAACAGAGTAGGAAGGGACCTTGTAGGTCAGCTAGTCCAACCCCCCCACACCCAAGCAGGAGACCCTACACCATTTCTTACAGATGGCAATCCAGTCTCTTCTTGAAAGCTTCCAGTGATGACTATAAATTGGAGCTTGTCAAGCTGTCAGAAGAGTGGTAAGCATGGCTAGCCTGCTCCAGTCTGATTGGCTTGTAGATTGCTTAATTTGCAGAATGCTTAAACAGTGATAGGGAATTATGAGAATTGCATTTACTAATTGGGAAAGGTTTATTCTCATCCTGTGGAACTATATAAGTATTATGGGAATCTGCAGGGACAAGAAGGGTCAAATGACAAAACTTTGGGGCAATTTGATTGAGAATTTATAGTTGTCCTTTTTTTTTTGTTCGTTTGTAGCCTATCCTGCAAGTCATTTAAAATACATTAGTTGATTATTCTTTCCATACGTTACATTTAACTTAAAATAAGATGAAAATGAGAGCTAGTCTGGTGGGGAGGTTAACACAATGCCACAAACTCAAGGATCATGAGTTTTTGTCCTTGGGCTCAATGCCAATTGGGTGACCTTGGGCCAGTTACTTTCTCTCAACCCTAGGAAGGAAGCAATGGCAAACTTTGCTAAGAAAACTGCGGGAAACTGTCCAGGTAGTTTCCAAGAATCAAAATTAGTTCAACTTGAGTCTGAATAAATATGCAAAATTGGATTATAAATGTCAGGCTGTAGAAGGATGGGAAGATAGTGGCTAGTTTCATGCTAAGCCAAGTATATCTATACAGGTAGTCATTGATTTACAACTGTTCATTTAGTGACCATTCAAAGTTACAACAGCACTGAAAAAGGCGACACAATTGTTTTTCACACTTATGACCATTACAGCATCTCCATGGTCATGTGATCAAAATTCAGACGCTTGGCAACTGGAATGAATTTGTGACAGTTGTAGTGCTTTGGTATCTTGTGGTCATCTTTTACAATGGACACCGCTGTACAATGATTTGACTGACAAGCAGAGTCAATAGGAAAGCCGGATTCACTTTACAACCATGTTACTTAGTTAATAATTGCAGTGATTCACTTAGCAACTGTGACAAGAAAGGTCATAAAATGGGCAAAACTCACTTAACTGTCTCACTTAACAACATAAATTTTGGTTATAATCTATTGTGGTTGTAATTAATCCAATAAGTTGTGGTTGTAACTCAAGGACTGCCTGCAAATAGTTGAAGCCTGGGGCTGCAAGAGTAATATGTGGCTCCAACCATCTGAAACCAGATGATCCTTGGTCTGCATATCATTTTAAAGTCTTTTTAGTGCATGAAGATTCTCCATTGAATATTTGCAATCCTGTAGAGTATTTAAAATTTGGTTTTTCTGTTACAAGAATACAGATAGTCCTTGACTTATGATTGGTCATTTAATGACCATTCAAAGTTAAACAGTCTTGGAAAGGATGCTTTATAGCCTTTAAAGCTTTTCCATTCATCATAAAATGTCACATTGCTGTGCCCCTGCATGACCATGTCATCTTTTGGTACTTGGCAACAGAGTCGCATGAGATCAAGCGCCTCATGATCATGTGACTGTCATTTACAATCTTCTCTACCAGCTTTTCTTAGAAAGTTAATGGGTAAGATTGCAGCAGAGGTGATAGAGGGAGAGGAAATCATTTGGTGAGCTGCAGGAACATTTGAGAGTCAAAGGGTTGCTTGCCAGGAGGATGTCAGCTCTTTGCAGAACTGAATTCTCTGGCAGCATCCCTTTCACTCTTAAAGAGCTGCCTACCAGGATGATTTCAATTCCACATGCAGCTGAAATTCTTCAGCAGGCAATTCTTTCGCTAGTTCTGGTTAATGAGCGGGAGATCACTTAATGACCACAAGCAAGAATGCAGGGATTATGGTCACTGAGCAAAGCAATCAGGTGGGAGTGTCTTGCTTAATGACCACTTCGATCAACAAATTTTGATTCTAGCCCAATTGTGGTTAAGCAAGGACTGCCTGTAAATAATCTAAAATGACTAATGTAAGCAAAGGATCAGTATTTGCTTATCTGGATCTGTTGTCCAATATGTTTGCATAATAAAACTGCTTCACGTTACATAGTTTACAGAACTTCAAACATTCTAATTTTTATGGATAATTGCAATAAATGGCATGGCTTGTTTCATGTCAGTAGAGGCTTAATGTTTTCTAATAGGCCCTATTGTGCTTAATCCCAGAGTTTATATTAAGTCTGTGTCTCAACCGTGTATTTACCTTCATCATCTGTTGATGATAATACTAGTAAAGATAAACCACAGTTTGTCCATGATGGAACTATACTGTGTATTCATTCTCTATTCTGCATAAGAGTGATCTTTTAGAATTTCTTGGGTGTTTTTTTTTAGTAACAATATGTTACTACTGATGTTGTTGCTATTATTTAAAAACTTCTCTTCAGTAAAGGGAAACACCTATTAGGGATTTCCTGGCATCAGTGCTGAAAATTTGTAGTGAGGATATTGAGGATATTTCTTTCTGGAACAACTTGCCTACAGAAGTTGTAAATGCTCCAACACTGGAAGTTTTAAAGGAGAGATTGGACAATCGTTTGTCTGAAGTGGCATAGGGTTTCCTGCCTAAGCAGGGGGTTGGACTAGATGACCTCCAAGGTCCCTTCCAACTCTGTTATTCTGTTCTATTCTATGCTATGCTACTCTATTCTAATTGGAGGTAGTAGACCATTTTTAAATTTATACAAATCTAAAATAGGTAGCTAATTCTCACTTTCAGATTTACAGTTGTGTGTAAATTAACATGTTATGAAGGTTGGTTCAAATGCCCCATTCCTAAAGAATAAAATTTAATCTAAAAAAGAAGGAAGGAAATTTATGCCATTTTGTTTCTGATGAGTGGTTGAATGTGTGCAGCCCAATATAAACCATCATTTAAAGATTGGGTGAAATATAATATTAAGATATACAGATGAGAAGAATGTAAGCAGATTGACAGATAGATTTTTCACATAATGGTCTAGTTTATACCACACACTAAGGCATGGTTTTAACCATGGTTTATTAAATAAGCCCAAATTGGATGTGTTTGTATAGCAAATTTACCAAACAGCCATGATTTACCAAACATGAGTATTGGGTTTGTCTAGCATACTGAGATAAACCTAAGCCACATTACCACTAAGCAAAATAGTCAATTCTCAATATTGAAAGTTTGATATATTGTCTTTTATTTGTTTGCCCTCTCATCATATCCACCTTCTCTAACGAAACAGTAGAACTAGTTGTAAAATGTACTCTTTTAAGGATTATTCTTTTTATTACTTTAGGAAAAAAAGTTCTATTGTCATCTGAGTTGGAGACCTTGATAGAAACCAGAGTTAAGGTAAATCTATAAATATGTTGTGATAACACTGAAGCTTATCACGTGTAAACCTAAGGCATTTAGGAATATAATCTGTAGAGCATTTTATTGTTTTAAGTTGTAATGATGAAATGAAGCAGGAGCACCCATTATATAATTGGCATAGAGTGTATGAGAGTAAAGCAGTTGTGATAGTTTGTTGTTACTTGTGTGAACTTTATTACGGTTTAAATATGTAACAGCAAAAGTAAAGACTCCCTTGAGTGAAGCTGAACTCCAGGTGACTGCATGGAAATGTAATGTGGTTTTCTTCTTGATATTTTTTTTTTAGCACTTGAAATTTATTCAGCAAATAGAAATAGTGAAAAACCAATGCAGGAGAATGTAACCAAGATCCATCTAACTCCTTAATTTTTTTTAAAGACTACCGTATATACTCATGTATAAGCCCATCTATGGATAAGCCTATCTCACATTTTTAACCAAAATATGATGAAAAATGTGCCATCTGTTTGATTTAGCTAGCCCACATTTTTCATGATATTTGGATAAAAATTAAAGGGCCTGCTTTTCTGCAGGTGGACGTATACATGAGTATTTATGGGAAATATGGATACTTAAAAATATTACTGTATATACCACCGTAGTAAATAGGAACATTCACAGATAAGCAAAATATAATTTTAGGGTAGCATTTTGACACCTAGAATTCTTGGCTTATATGTGAATATAGCATCTTTCAAGGAGGTAGTCAGAAATCAAGAATTCATTTTCATGAATTTACATTTTTATTAAAAGTTGATAGAAGGTATTATTCTGATTTGGTGTAATTCTGAACCCTAGCTCAGTGTAAATTTTGTTTCTTTATTGATTGAAAAAAAATAGATTTCAGTTTTAATTTCCTTGTTCCTATTTTTTTTATATTTAGTTTGCATCCTGAGATATCCTTGTAATGCCTTACCCAGTACAGGTAGTCCTCAATTTACAACAGTTCATTTAGTGACCATTCAAAGTTGCAACAGCACTGAAAAGTGACTTATGACCACTTTTCACACTTATAACTGTTGCAGCATCCCCATAGTCACATGATCAAAAATCAGCCGTTTGACAGCTGACTCATATTTATGATGGTTAGGGAGGCTTAAAAGGTCATAAGTGTAAAGACCAGTCATAAGTCACTTTTTTAGTGACAAACATTGTTAACACATAAGTCAAAGATCTAAATCGTTTAAAAAATAATAATAATGAATCAGCTCTGGGAGTTGGACTAGAATTAAGCATTGTTTAGCTTTCTGTCACACAAACTTAAAAGTGGGCAGTGTCATAATTTTCTGCTTAAGAAATTGCACAGGGACAATAAACTGAAATAAAGCCATGTGTATTGCTTTAATTTAGGTAAAAAACAGGGTATAAATGTAAAAAAAATATCACTAAGGTTTCTTTGAAATTCCAACTGCTTTCCTCTGTCAGAGAATATGAATGTTTATTTTTAAATATTTGTTTAAGATGGAAATCAAGATAAAGATGCTATTACCTCTTCTTACAATGTGCTTTACGTTTTTCTTTTCATCACTGATGATTGCTGATGTGTAAAAGTCACTTAGGAAATCTGATGTCCTTTTGAAAAGAAGAAATATTCAATGGCCAACAAGGCGTGTCAGCATTTTTGAAGAGGGTTACTGAACTCTTTAAGCATTCAGAAATTAATTTTAACTCTGATGCTGCTATAACAAACTAGTGAAAATCTCTTATTGACTTTTTTAGGTTGAACTTTGAAGGAGGCCAGCTTTGAAGCGACTAGCTACTAAGGGGTTGCATTGTTTCCACCCTCTTTAAATTGCACTAATTTCATGCATATTGTACTTGAAAGTTGGCCATTAAATTCTCTTTTATAAAACAGTTAATTTCAGTTAAATAAAATCTGCAACATTCTTGCCTTTAATTTGCCACTTGAGAGAAAATGAAAGCGAAGTCGTGGGAACTGTCTGTATTAATAAAATTACTTAATGTTAGCATGTTGTACTTTTGTTTATTTGTTGAGCTTTGCTCCTGCATTGAGATAATGTCTCATCAACAGGTTTTTACTGCAGTCGGAAGAAGTGGGTGAGACATCTGGAACCTCATGGAATCTTTGATGAGAAGTAACCTCGAAGTGTTTTACACATTAATAACACTCATGTATAAAAGTCTTAAATAGTAGCCATAGCTTACTGGAAGGGCATTGTGTTTCTTTGTAACTCTTAGTAGGAAATATTGGAACCACTTATTGTTCTTTCCAAATAGTAATAATTCTGAATAGTTGCGATCTATATCGTTTATCTTGTTCTTTTTTACTTACAAAGAAGTTATTCTACCAGCAGGAACAAATTTCAAAGCTAAATTTTGTTTGTTGTTCAAAATGTAAAGATTTTTCAGCGGCATATATGATCATTTAGGGAAGATTTTCCTGGATACTTTGAATTATGGGCAACAGATGAAAAGAAAGCTCCTATTTGAGCACGATCTTGTAAACAAGATTCTTCATCCTAGAAAAATGCCTTGGCAAGGATAAAAGTAGGCTTGTCTTTTCCTTGTGTATATTGCTGATTTCCTATATGGAGTAGTGTACTTTTCCTGCCTATTTGGAAGAGCATTCAGAAGTTTAACTTCTGTCTTAAACAAGAATCCTGAAACATGCAGGACTAGAAGCCTGAAAAATAGATTTTCATTCTGCTCTGGAAATATAACCTGATCAAACAATTAGACATATTATTACAAACACATCATAGGTTAAAAAAGCAGGGGATGGGGTGTTGTTAATTCAGACTTTTGTTTTTATGCTAGCTAATTCCCAATTATGGCTGCAGTAGAAGATATTATAATCAGGCCTGCTTTTGGTTTAGAAACCTACTGAAGACAATGAGTTTTAAGTATTTCTAACTTTCTGTGGTAAATCTTGAATGGGTAAGGAATGTATTATATGACAGGAAACAAGGGAGTGAACACAAACTCTTTAAAATTATGGCAACAGAGCCAATTTCTGCTGAACTCCTTTTTAGTTAAAAAAAGATCCTCTCCTTTTTATTTCTTACTCTTTGGCTCCTAGAGAATGGTCTTTCATCAATAACAGGAAGAATGTTTTTCCTTCCACTTTGCTAAAGTGATAACAAAACATTAAATAACTCACTAGGGCAAGGTTCAGAAAATCAGCGGTATTGTATTTTTCTGTTGAGTGAGTGGCATATTGGGTTTTAACTTCAGATCTTTGATTGAGTTATTGTTTATAAGATAGCACTGGTTGTATTGTTATATACTGGTTGTATATGGACTTCCTTGTCTTGGTATCTTTATGTTTTGTAACTTAGAATTGATTGCCAGGCTGGGGAAGAATGGATTTGTATATTTGGATTTACAGAAAAGTCCTGTAGTTCTGAATGATTTCCTCTCAACTTTTATCCTCCTGGGTATCATCTGACTAGCAGTCCAGAAATGATGTGTAAGTAGATCTCATTTAGCGACAGCAATAGGGACTAGCAACTTGGTCATTAAATTAAGTGGTCACTAAATGAAAAACCATGTGACCACAACTTGGCTTATGATCTTATTTTAGTTTTTCCTTTGCTTTGCAATGTCAGAAGGATATGATCCTAAACAGCAGCTGAGCCCAATTGGTGAGGAAACTTGACTAAAGTACCATGTAAAAAAATTAAAAATTTGGGAAAAAGAGTCGAATGACTGAAAGTTGCCTAGCGTCAGCTTGGTGAAATGGGCAGCATAGAAGCTTAATAAATAAATAAATAAATAAATGCTGAGTACTAAGTAATTCATGAAGCAAGAAGGCCTGGTTTATATAATACTTCTGTGATTAACTTGGTAGGAGGCAAAATTCTTTGACAAACTTATTTAGATTGCAGGGATAATAATGGTGATTGGTCTTATAGGGCTTATTTGTAAAAGTGAGATAATAGGTAAAACATGAGCTGCATTTCCTTATGACTAATTATTTAAGCAGCCTCAGCAAAAGTAAATGATAGGAAAAAAATACAGGTAAATGCAAATTATAAACAATGTACAATTAATCCTCATTTAACAATAACAATTGGGACTGGCAACTCTGTCACTAAATGAAGCAGTTGCTAGTTACAATATTATGTTTTTGCAACTGTCTAATGTTTTCCCACTCCCCTGTCCATTGTTTAGAATGCTCCCCTTGCCAATATTGGGATAGCTGGCTTGAAACTGACAAGATTAACACCTTTGTCTTTTGATTGCCTCCTAACCACTCCTCCACCTTTGAGAATGCTCATCTTAGCACTGAAATAATTAGCAAGAAAGGAATTAATATTTGTATTTACATTCATTGGAGATGAAGGGATTGCAAGAGAGTAAGCAGGCAATGACAGTATGAATGTAATATGCAAACAGCCTGGGTATATTCCCCATTGTGTGCCTGTTTTTTTGTTTTGTTTCTGGATTTAATAAAGATACCAACTGAGATATAGCTGCTATAATCCTCAATAAGATCCTTAAAGTTTGCCTGGGAGTCATTCCAGACACAAGTTGCAGACATTATAGAAAATGAATATTAATACGACAGTTGCCTTGGTGCCCCCTGCTTAGGAGTCTGTTGCAGAGATGGTATTCAGAAGATTCTGACCAGTTATGGAGAACCGGTAGCGGAATTTCTGGAGAACCAGCAAATAGCACCTCTGACTGGCCCCTCCCCCATCTATTCACTGCCTCCTGAGTCCCAACTGATCGGCTGGGTCTTCTTTGGTTGCCCTGCATGGGAGAATGGAGCTGGAAAGCAGGTTAGAGGAGTGGGGAGGCAATGGGATTTTGCAGTAACCTTTCCCCAGGAGTGGGGAAGGAATGGGGATTTTGCAGTAATCTTCCCCTGCCAAGCCCACCAAACCACGCCTACAGAACCAGTAGTAAAAAATGTTGAATTCCACCACTGGTCTGTTGTATGATGCAGGTTGAAGGTTTAGGAAAGAAAAAAAATGAAATAGTGTTTTGAAGAAGTGCACAAAAAGTAGATAAATAAACAATTGAAAGGGGAGAACAAATGATAGAAGCAAAAACGGAGTTGTCACCAAAATATATGATAGGCATGTTTTTTTAAATCTGGAAAATTTGTGTCTTAAAATAAAAGCAAATCTAAACTTTTCAGCATAGATGAAGAAGGGCGATTGAGACCGAAAGAAAATAAAACCAAGTTTCTGGGAATTGTGCATTATAATTGTGTCATGGAAGACCTGATGCCAGATTGCCTTCCTAATTGGGATCCTTCTTCATCTCTCCATCACTCATTACTTCAGATTCACAAAGGATCTGCTTCTTTTGACGGATTAAGAGCAGATGGATTCCAAAATCATTTAGTACCAGTTTGATTAATAGTACTAATAATTGCCTAGAAACTAGTTCAGGTTATTGGCTAGGAAAACTCTCAAATTCCTCTTCAAATGGACTTTAAAAACTTCGTGTTCCAAATCTGCATTTGATACTAGTCATAAAAGTAGAAAAGTTTCACCCAATTGTTAGATAACGGCAGAGTTTCTTCACAACGGAATTTATTGCCAGAAGAAAGTGAAGAAAGCCCCAGATAAAAGAATTAAGATGTACCCAACAAAAGAGATATATATTTGTACCAGTTTGCAATTTTGTGAAGCTGGCAAGAATTTGGAGAAAACTCCAAAAATTACATTATGTGTAATGGGGATTGCTATATCTGCTGCTTATGATGCTGTAAGCCTGTGGAATGTAGTTGTGACTGAGGAACTGGTTGTGTGATTTTCCCATATCCATATCATTTTCCTTTACTTTCCTCCCCAGTCTAAATTTTGAAGCTGTACTGGTGCTGTGATCAAATGAGAATGAGTCAACATTCCTCCAACTCTTGTCCTGTTAATTCAGTTTTAATAGTTTTTATTTAAAACTGGAAACCACAGGTAGTCCTCGACTTATGACCATAATTGACTCCAAAATTTCTGTTGCTAAGTGGGACAATTATTAAGTGAGTTTGCACCATTTTGCGACCTTTCTTGCCACTGTTGTTAAGTGAATTGGGCTTCCCAGTTGACTTTGCTGGTCAGAAGGTAACAAAAATGGATCGTGTGACCTCAGGATGCTGCACCCATCATAATTGTGTGAGTCAATTGTCAACCATCTCAGTTTTGACCACATGACCATGTGAATGTCGCAATACATGTAAATGTGAAAAATGGTCATAAGTCACTTTTTTTAATGATGTCATAACTTGGAACGGTCACTAAATGAACTGTTGTAAGTCGAGGACTACCTCAAGTGAAATGATTGTTGGCAGTGAGGTTAAACATTGGAAGAGAATTTTTCTTCCCTTTCTTTTTAACTGGCTGTTGGAGAGGAAAAAGACAGCAACAGTATGAAAATATTTTAAAAGGGACTTTTCCCTCACTTGCATTTCCTCCTTGCTAACTATAGATAAGGCAGCATAATCAGAAGAAAATAGGCTGCCCTTTAGAAGCATTCTTGGATGCTCAGTTACAACAGCTCTAGGGTAAATGTCATGTCTCAACAATCATTAGGATTTTCTCCTGCAAAAGCACAACATTAGGAAGCCAATCTTGTCTACAGCATGACATCCAGTTTAGTGTAAGACAGATAAATAAACAGCAGTTTGCTTTTAGCATTTCTTATCCCTAGAATAGTTTGCATCCTTGGGGCCAAAATGTCTTAAAGCCAGAGAACTCGCAAAGAAATTTTGGAGTAAGATTCCTTTTTTAATACAGAAAATTATTAAAACGAGGATAAAGATGAAACCAGAAGCTTTTCTTTTGGGTTTAATGGAAAAAGACATGGGAAAAAAAATTGGAACTTTGATCTTATGTATGTTGACAGCAACAAGAATACTATACGCACAAAAATGGAAGGACACTTTGATTCCCACCAGGGATGAATGGCTACAGAATTGGAGTTGGCAGAGATGGCTAAACTGACAGTTTTGATTAAGAAAAAAAAAGAATATAAGTACTGTATTTTTGGGAGTATAAGACTTTCTGAGGTAGCTTTTGGGGAGGAAAACAAGAACAAAAAAGCTGCCCCTGCCTCCCAGCAATTTGCCTCCTTGCAGCAAACAGCAAAAAGTCTGGTCAGCTTCAGCACAACCTGATTTAGCACAAGTAGCTGATTGTTGGTTGGATCTCTCTCCTGACAGTCAGCTGTTTCAGGCTGCAGGGATCGCCATCGCCGCCTATTGCTGTCTCCACGCGTCTCATTTTCGGCCTCCGCATCTCGTTTTCAGCTTCTGTGCCCCCCATTTTTGGCCCATTCTGGGCAGCGAGGATCAAAATGGGCAGAAAATGGGGCCCACGGAGGCAAAAAATGGGATGCAGAGGCTGAAAATGGGACGCACGGAGGCAGCAATAGGCGATCCCTGCAGCCTGAAACAGCTGATTGCCAAGAGGGAGATCAAACGACAATCAGCTACTTGTGTTAATCAGGCTGTGCTGAAGCTGACCAGGCTGTTTGGTGTTTGCTGCAAGGAGGCAAATTGCTGGGAGGCAGAGGCCGAAGGGTGGGGGCCAGCGGGTGGGTGGGGCTTCGGCAACATTCGTTGTATATGATGCACAGACATTTCCAAGCCCTTTGGTGGGGGGGGGGAGTGTGTCTTTTTCACTGAAAATTCGGTACTTTTGTTGCTACCTGGAGACCACTTCTAAACTTTTCGCTTGAGGTGGAAAAAAATGAAACTTTGCTTTTGGGTTTTACTGATTAGATTGATTCGTTATTATAGAAGTGGTTGCTTTATATTATTATGCAAAAGTAAACAGTTGAGGTTCGATGTTAATGCTTTATTCTTCTGCAACAGAAGGAATCGGAAGTCGATGCTTTTTTTTTCTCCCTCCACCACTAACTCTTCTTTCCCTTCTCCTCCCCACTGTGTTCTATTTGCTTTTGTATTTTTGTATTTTATTCTATAATAAATCTTTTAAAATGAAAACCAGAGAGTTCGAACAAGCTTTCAGGGAAGTCATTGTGTATAGCGCATATCTCTTATGCCAGCTTTCAGAAACTCAGAACAATTTGCTTCAAACTACTTGGTACATTTTATGATGACCTGCTTGCCTCATATGCAGAATTTGCAGTAATTCCCTAAATGAGGCAGTGCGGGTAATCCTCGAGTTATGATCACAATTGAGCCCAAAATTTATGTTGCTAAATGAAACATTTCTTAAGTGAGCTTTCCTCATTTTACAATTTTTTTTGATACAGTTGTTAAGTGAATCATTGTATTGATTAAGTTATCAGAAGGTTGGAAAAGCTAATCACATGGCCCCAGAGCACTGCAACTGTCATAAATACCAACCAGTTGCCAAGCATCTGAATTTTGATCATGTGACCATTGGTATGCTACAACTATCATAAGTGTGAAAAGCAGTCATAAGTCACTTTTTTTCAGAACCATTGTAACTTTAAATGGTCACTAAATGAACTGTTGTAAGTTGAGGACTACCTTTGGAGACCCTAGAAAAGGTCAGCAGCGATGGGAGAGGTACAATTGTAAAATTCTGGAAGTAAAAATTATGTTGCATATATTGTAATTGGTTGAAAACTAAGAGTTCTGCAGTTGCTTTATATGAAATTACTTTTAAGCTTTCTAAAGTGTTACACGCACAAAGGGAAAAAAAGGAAGCACCCATTAAACATATAGCTCTTATGTATTAAGAAAAAACTAATCATGCATCTATTTTTATGCCATACAATTAAAGTATTAACAATTAAGTCATTTTACTTAACTTAGAAAATGGAAAATTAGTTTGTAGTGTATTCAGCCCATGTTTCCAACTAATTTAGGACTAGGATTCCTAGCAATAAAATGGTTTTTTTGTTGTTGTTAAATTAAGAAGAGGATTTTTAAAGACTACTCTAAAATTAAAGGATAATGGACCTGCTTCCAACTTTACCATATTAATTCTGTATTTGTACAGACATAAAAGCATATGAAAAATATTCTGCTTGTTTTTCTGCTAGCTTCCAGACTGTTACATATTTTTTAAAAAAACTATGCACAGATCTTTAAAAGCCAGAGCAACATTAATATATGATACATTCTGACCAGAAGGAATAACTATAGCACAAGACAACATTTCTTAAAAAGACTGAAAGATATCCATTAGTAACAAAATGTTTTTTTCTTGAATTAATTTGCAATTATAAAAATATATGCCAAAATTATATTTAATTTTGTTCAATTGCTAGATTCTTTTCCTTCCTTCCTTTCCTTCCTTCCTTCCTTCCTTCCTTCCTTCCTTCCTTCCTTCCTTCCTTCCTTCTCTCCTCTCTTCCTCCCTCCTTTCTTTCCTACTTTCCCTTTCTTTCTCTTTCCCTCCCTCCCTCCCTGCCTCCTTTCTTTTTTGTCTGTCTGTCTATCTATCTATCTATCTATCTATCTATCTATCTATCTATCTATCTATCTATCTATCTATCTATCTATCTATCTATCTAGTCTGTCTAGTCTATCTAATCTATCTAGTCTATCTAATCTATCTATCACATTTTAAAACACCCGTATTTTTACATATGTGTGCTCCCTCTTACTTTAGAACCTTCAATTTAGCTTACAGGTAATCCTTGATTTACAGCTATTTGTTCAGATACAACAATGTGAAATGAATGATAGTTAACAACCAGTCCTCAGAGTTCTGGCCATCCCATCATCCTTCCCTGGTTAAGTGATCACAATCTGGGTGTATGGCAACTAGTTTGCGCTTATGTCTGCAATCCTTCCTGTCAGCTTCTCCAGAAAGGCACTGAGGAAGTTGGCAGTAAGTCTCTCCTTCCTGTGAACCCTCTCCCAGCGCTTCCATGCTTGTACTGCATCGCATGTCCTCCCCAAACCTTTCTTGTGGACCTTGCATGCTCTCCTTGAGCTCTGCCACACTGCCTCACACATCTCTGCGTTCTTCCCTAAGCTTCCTTGTATTTCCTCCACATCCTTGTGCATCCCTTTTGCCTGCCTTCACCCAGCATCACCCAGCTTGCCGGCCTGCTTGGTTACAATTTAGTATTTATTTGATTTGTCAATCGCTTACAAGATACAGGTATAAGAATAAATATAGTTTTGAATACATGAGATAGATACTTATAAGAAAAATAATTTCAAAAAAATAGGACAGGGACAGTAGGCACAATTGGTGCGCTTATGCACGCCCCCTACAGGCCTCTTAGGAAGGGGGTGATGTCAATGGTAGACAGTCTAAGGTTAAAGTTTTTGGGGTTTGGGGAAGAAACCACAGAGTCAGGTAGAGTATTCCAAACATTGACCGTTTTGTTGCTGAAGTCGTATTTTCTGCAGTCAAGTTTGGTGTGGTTAACCTTGAGTTTGTATCTATTGTGTTCTCTTGTATTGTTATGATTGAAGTTGAAGTATTCATTTGTAGGTAGGACATTGCAATGTATGATTTTATATACTATATTTAGATCAGACCGGAGGCGGCATAGTTCTAGGTTTTCTGGGTCTAGAGTTTCAAGCCTGGTGGCATAAGGTATTCTGCAATGAGTAGAGGAGCAGAGAACTCTTCTTGTGAAATATTTCTGGACTTTTTCAATTGTGTTAATATCAGATACATGATATGGGTTCCAGACTGATGAGCTGTATTCCAGTAAAGGTCTAGCAAATGTTTTGTATGCTGTAGTTAGTAGTGTGATATTACCAGAGAGGAAGCTACGAAGGATTAGATTAACAACTCTTAATGCCTTTTTGGCTATGTAGTTACAGTGGGCTCTAGCACTTAGATCATTTGAGATGAATACTTCAAGATCCTTGTCAAAGTTTGAATCCTCAGGTCTTGACTATTTAGCTTGTGTTTTATTTTCTGAGTTTTTCTACCAATATGTAAGACAGAGCATTTATTTGTTGAGATTTGAAGTTGCCATTTGATTGTCCATTCTGATACATAGTCAAGGTCTTTTTGGAGGGTAGTAGTATTGTCTGTGGTGTTGAATAGCTTTACATCATCAGTGAAGAGAACGCAGTTGCTCTTAATATGAACACAGAAGTTATTTATGTAGAGTATGAAGAGAGTTGGTCCTAAAACACTGCCTTGGGGGACACCACTGTCCCCCAGAATTTGATAGGACGTTCCCAATTTTGACCATTTGTTGTCTGTTTGACAGGAATGCTTCTATCCAGTTATGTAGGTGTCCAGAGACACCATAAGATTTTAATTTTAGTAGTAGTTTGTCGTATACCACTGAATCAAAGGCTTTACAGAAGTCTATGTAGATTGCATCTATTGCTCTGCCCTAATTGAGTTGTGTAGTCCATATGTTTTTGTAGTGTAAGAGTTGCAGATTACAGGATAGTTTTTTTCTGAAACCAAATTGTTTATTAGAGAGTAGGTTGTTTGTCTCTAAGTGGAGGATAATGGATTGGTTAATAATTGATTCCATGACTTTACAGGTGACACAGCATAAGGAGATTGGTCTGTAATTTTCAACTAGGCTGGGGTCTCCCTTTTTGAAGATGGGGATGACTGTGGTTTGTTGACCATAGTTTTGGCAAGGAGCTGGTCCTGAAAGATTTTTCAAAGATTATGCTTAGAGGTTCGGCTATGGCAGTGGATAGCTTTTTTAAGAAGTAGGCACATATTCCATCCAGTCCAATAGATAGGGATGGTTTTAGATTGCGCAGTGCTTTTTCAACAATGTCTTCTGTAAAATCAATATGTATTAGATGATTGTAGTTGTCTGTGCTTCGACTAGGAAGTACTGGGCTTGATCCATTGCTGTTTACAAATACTGAGCCAAAGAATGTGTTAAAGAGGTTTGCTTTGATGGTGTTGTCATTGCAGTCTTTGCCATTAGGTCAGGGGTGGGATGGACCTTGAGTCTTTTAGTTGTTTACAAAATTGTAGAAAGCAGGGGTGGCGTTGGTGCGTAGAAGGTTTTCCTCTTGTTTAATGTGATAATTGGTGCATTCAGTTTTTATCTGGTGGCATAGATTTTTGTATCAGCTTTTGAAGTTGGCAACGTGACCAGATTTGTTTTTTCTCCCGAGTGATCTCTTTTTGGATTGAAGCTTCCTTATTGTTATGGGTAATCTGCTTTTCCTTGTTTTGGGAGTTGTTATTGGTACATATAGTTTGATGGCTCTTTTGATTTCTAGTAAGAATATGTTATAATGGTCTTCAACAGTATTGCATCCAGTGAATAGAAATTGCCAATCAAGGGAAGAGAGATTGTTGATTGTAAGATCATAGCTGCCTTTTTTGAAGTTATAATTGGGGATTTTGTCATGATGATTTTTGTGTGGACGTATGTTGAGACAAAACCACCTGGGACTTGCAATTTCCTGTCTGCTTCCCTATTGACTTGGTTGTGAGGAGTTGGCAGGAAGTTGCCTCTCCTTACATCTATGGGATTCAATTAATTATGGCAACTAAGATTGTAAGAATTGCCATACTAAGTATTGTGGCTCTGCTTTAAGACTGCATCACTTAGTGATGAAAATTCTGGGCCTAACTACCCTTGTATCCTTGCTGAAAATGAGGTAGATTTTTGCAGCCCTACTTTTCAGCCAATACAAGAGCTATTGTGATATGTAATAATGATGCTAGCCATTCAGTCGTTTCTGATTCTTGGCAGTTCTATGGACCAGCTGTCTCCACATTTTCCAATCTTGTATGACTTCTTTCAGTTATTTTATCTTCTGTCCGGTGTCAGTTTTAAAGGTGTCTAGCCACCATGTCTTTGGGTGGCTTTGTTTCCTTTTTACTACTGAACATTCCAAATATAACTGCCTTTCCCAGTGAATTTGATCGTGTAACATGGCCAAAAATAAGGCGAGATTTTGTGAACTATCTGGTTTTATCGCCCCCTTTAGTACTTTCTTTGTCACCTTTACTGTCCAAGGAATGTGAAGCTCTTCCAACACCACAGCTTGAAAAGTTGCTTTTTGTTTCCTTCTTATTTTTTTCATAGCTTTTGCAGCCATAGGTAGCTATGGGAAACATGATGATGCAGATTAATCTGCATTTAGTTGCCAAGCTGCTGGTGTTCTTATTTTTCTATACTTGATTCATGTTCATCAATGCTGTGTGATTTGATGCTTTATTTCTGAAGAGCATTCATTGCTTTGATCAAGCTCTTGATCATGGGAAAGTGAATTCTTGCAGGCATTCAGTCCCAATTATTATTTGACATTTCCATTCCCCACAGTGATCCTGAGTGCGGTCTTTTTGATGTTTAGAAAGAGATCAACTTTCTTGCATTCTTTTTTTATTGTTTTGATCAGATGTTTCAGGCCTTTTCTGGTTTTGGAGAGGAGAATTGTGTCATCAGAGTATTGAAGATTGTTAAAGTTCCTTCCTCTAATTTTTACTCCCATTTTTGATTGTTCAGGTTCCAGCTTCCTCATGATCTCTTTGGCACACAGTGAATAGGAAAAAATACAACCTTGCTGCACTCCTGTCTGTATTTTACACTATATGGTGTCTACACAGTGGCTTCCTGATTTTTATACAATGACTGCACCAACGTGACCAGATGTCTTGTAAGACTTGTACAGGTTTTCATAGCTTGTTATGGTCACATTTTTGAGATTTCCCCCTGACCCAACATAGATTTGCAATGTGGTCACAATCGCTACAATCTCTTCTAAAATCAGTGTGAACATTTGGGAATTCCCTTTCAGTGGTACTGCTAGACCATGTGTGATCTTAAGGCAAATCTTGCATAGAGGTGAGGGCAATAGTGCAATAATTGGAACTATCTTTGGAATCTTCCTCTTGGCAATGGAACGAACACTAATCATTTCTAATCTTGCAGCCATGTGTTTCTTTCCTAGATTTCTGGCCACAGGGCTGTGATAGTTGTTGATGGTACAAAATTCAGCAATTCTGTGGTGATGGCATCAACAACACCTGGTGCCTTCTTCCCCACACAATGTCTTCTGATAGTTGGCTGGCTCTATTTCTGCTTTCCTTTATCATCCTTGGGACAACAGGCCTTTATGATTGACATAGAGTTTTTCTGCATATTCTTGCTATCTGTTCTTAAAACTTTATTGATCAGATAGTTCTTTCCCTTACTCATTTTTGATGATGTTTTTATGAACAATAAATATTATTCAAATGCTTTTGATTGGCACAAACACGTTTCTGGTATGGTCCTTCATGCAGTCCTCTTCTGGCTTCTTGCAATTCTGGTCCCATTAAATTTCATTATCTTTCCTTCTTCTCCTTGGAAAACCAATTTCAATATCCTTTCTTCCTCCTGTTTGTCTTCTGCTTTGGCTGATTTTCTTGCTTGGCTATTCTGATAGTTTCATCAGAGAGCCACTTGTAATGGTCCCCTGGCTTCTTGTATGCTATATGTTCAACTGCTATTTCAGTGATGCTTGATTAAATTTCTTGCAATGTTCATTGGACATCTTCTGACAGCATCTATGGTAGCAGTTCAAACTTATTTTTCACATCAGTTGCACACATGGAACTTTAGTGATGTCAATTTTTGGGGGGTGATGTTGTCTTTTTGATATTGCATAATTTGACCCTGATCTTGGCTACCAACAATTCATGATTGAATTGCAGTCAGCACCTGGCTATGTCTTGATAGTGACAACTAAACTGGACCATCAATGGCAGCAACTGACATATTTCAGTTTGATTACAGTGCAGTTAGTTGGGTGAGGTTCAAATGTATAAGTGACATTTGTGTTGTTCCAACCAGATATTTATGATTCAAAAATGGACTTTCATGGCAAAATTGAACCAAATGGTTGCATGTGTCATTCATCATCTCTAGCCCAAAGCTTGCAGTGATGCCTGTTTTTGCTTGGCTGCCCATTTCTGCTTAACAACACTAATTTTGAAGGTCTTGGCCCTTATACAGATAGTCATAATGAGACCATTATCAAGAATCTTTCCATTTCTTGTGTGAATTTTTTTGCTTCTGATAAAGTCCACTCCATTTATTTTCCTGGTGTCATATCCTTAGTAATATAAATTATTAATATTTATATAGTAATAGTAAACTATTTGTGGAAATAGTTTTTGTCTATCCATTGTAGCTCACTTACACCAAGGAGGTCAATTTTCAACCTAGCATTTCTTGTTTGATGATATACAATTCACCCTAGCTCATTTCTCAGACATTCCACCTTGCTATCCTAGGTGTCTTCATGGATCAGTAGCAAGGATTCCTTCTGGATTTATTCCAAATGCAACATTAATACCTTGACTATTCACTGCAGGTCTTTGCTCTTCTACAGTAGCTTGTTGGGTATCTTCAGAGCTGGGGATCCTACCTTTGGGTGCTATATTTAATTTATTTGAGAACTCTCCCTATTTATCCAGGCTCCAACTGGCAAGTGTATGGCTGGATTCAGAAAAGAGATGGATTACATTGAATTGCAATTGTATGAATTGCATTGACTGCATAGATGACACTGAACATTGGTGAAAGGTCCCAGAGAACCATTGGTACAGGCTGTATTTTCCCCTATTATCCTCTGGAAGTTGTTTCAGTCCCAAAATTATCTTTAGAAGAAAATAATAATTCTAGAGGATGGGAATAGGACAGAGATAATAAATGCAATTTTAATTCCCTAAATTACACTTATATGCTAATAAAAAGGGCATTAAGAACTGATGATCTAAGGATTGCTGAAGTTTTTACAGTGGTGAAGAACATGTACTGTTTCATTATGGTTAAGCTTAGAGTATATTAAATATTATATATTAGATAAAATCACCCACTTCTCATTTTTCCACCAGTTTAACCGTTATATTGGCATTATTAGTAAAGATCTGGTTAATGTTAGTATTGTAATATTTGAAACTGTGGGGAAGGATCATAAAGGCAATAGGACAGTAAGACATAATTGAGATATAGAACAGAAGACCTGAGATTCAATAGCTACTTTGTAATTGTTTAATCATGGTTAAATTGTTGGAAATATCTAATTGAGTTCATAAAATATAAAAAGACAAACACTGTTTTAAGGAGAAATCCAACTATTATGATTTATTCAACAAATTGTAATTGATAAAGACTAATATATAAAACCAGGGATGCAGTGGCTCAGTGGCTAAGATGCTGAGCTTGTTGATCAGAAAGGTCAGCAATTTGAATCCCTAGCGCCGCATTAACAGAGTTCCTGTTACTTGTCCCAGCTTCTGCCAACCCAGCAGTTCAAAAGCATGTAAAAATGCAAGTATAAAAATAGGGACTACTTTGGTGGGAAGTTAACAGCGTTCTGTGCGCCTTCTGTGTTTAGTCATGCTGGCCACTTGGCCACAAAGATGTCTTCGGACAGCGCTGACTGTTCAGCTTTGTAACAGATGAGCACCGCCCCCTAGAGCCAGAAACGACTAGCACTTATGTGCAAGGGGAACCTTTACCTTTAATCTATAAAACCAGTCTTGGTGTGCTCTAATCTAAATTGCTTTCAGACTTTACTGTAGATGTATCCCAAAGCTTAGCACTGCCACACAGAAATACAGTCATTACAGTTTCTGATTACCCTTTATTTATTTATTTTACAATATTCAGTACAGTACACAGAATTCCATGATCACTTCAATTTTTTTTCTCTTTCTACTTAGTAGTCTGTCCTCTGAGATGTATCTTTTTTATTTTTGAATACAAAAATGGTGTTGATGGTGCTGTATTTTTCATTTTGCATTTGGTCACACTAAAATTGCTAGCATTTTTTATTACCATATTTATTGATTTCTTCTGCATATCTTTTTCATGCTGGGTCATTACATATTGAGAATGTAATTGAAATATTCCATAGGAAATTCTTCTCGTATATCCATTCTCAAACTTAGATAGATGCTAGACAGAAACATTTAATAACTATATAAACAACTCCCTAGTTGACTTCCAAAGGACATATAACATATACTGGTCATTTAATAATCTTAACAATTACTGTCTAGACATACTGTTATTTTGGTTTAAAATGTAATATTAAAGACACTTCACAACAATTCCATAAAAACACTCTGTGAAAATATTCCACAGAATATGATCTGAAAAGGCTCATAAAATAATAAATCTTTATACATATGGAAAACCCTGAAAATTTATTTTGCCTTTCTATTGTGCCTTAAATGTGACTAGGGGAGTCACACTTTTGTAAGATGGATAATCAATCAATAAATCAATACAATTAAAAATGAGCCTGATTTTATGTTATGGAATAAAAACTTGTTTCTGATGGTATTCACTTCTGATGTTTTTTATTTGCTTTAAACAAAATCCTCCTCAAATGTTATCAAAGACATATCTTTTCCTCAAGTTTAGCCCAAGATCTGAGATTAAGGAATGGTTTATTTGGATCACTTGGTAATTTTGTCTGCTGAGTCAAGTTCTTGGTGTTTCTTACAGGGTAAAGATGAAAAAGTATTACATCATGTAGAGGAACAATTGATGAGATTCAATTATATCACATCAATATTAATAGAAATAATATCAGTTGAAAAATGTTCCGTATTTAGTATGCAGCACATTCCTTGTTTTTTTTCTTCTCTTTTCTGTAACATCTTCAATATTTAGTTCTTAGTAAGAATTAAAAGGAATGGCAGCATAGGGGGGAATAGAGTGGCAATTATTAGAATAAATTGAACTGGATTTTGGTCAAGTCAAAACAGAGTAACCTTGGAGATCTTCTAGTCTAACCTCCTACTTAGTCAGGAAAACCTATACCATCCCAAGCAAATGATTGTCCAATCTTTTCTTGAAAACCTCCAATGTTGGTGCATTCGCAACTGCTGAAGGCAAGCCAGTCCACTGATTAATTGTTCTCACTGATAGAAAATTTCTCTTTAGTTCTAGATTGACTCTCTCCTTGATTAGTTTCCATCCATTGCTTCTAGTCCTGTCTTCAGGTGCTCTGGAGAATAGGTTGACCTCATTTTCTTTCTTTTGACCTTAGTGGATAAAGACCTTGGAAAATAAGTGGAAATTTGATGGAATGGAATAGACAGGACAGAATAGAATGGAATAGACAGGACAGAATGCAATATACAGAGCAGAATATATTGCAGAATGCAATATACAGAGCTCTTCCTAAAAACTCCATTGATGAAGCACCCACAATTTCTGAAGGCAAGCTGTTCCACTGGTTAATTGTTCTCATTGTTAGGAAGTTAGAAAATGATCAAGGATAAAAAATAACCTGTACGGCTTTGTTAAATTTTGTGCACAGGAAATATACATTCATGATGAGAGTAGGGCAAAACAGTATGTTGTCTCTTTTTGAATTTTTTTTTTTAGCTTACTTGGCTGCTGAACCAAGAGGCAGCTTGAATGTGTGGGTTCCTTCCAGTTTGTTCTGTGGAAAGAGGAGGGGGGGATTTTTTTCCTAATCAAATGATACCTCTCCATACTTTGGATAAAAGTCAGTCGCTTTGCAATAATATATTCTCTCATCTACAATAATAAATGTGTTTACCTTTATGGTGCTCTTTGCTGTTCCTTTTAATGAAACACGTGATGTTTTCTGTCTGACTCTAAACTGAACTGTGTTATGGACAGTTATTTCTTCTGTCTTTATAAAAAGAGTAACTGTTTTGAAATAGGAAGCTTTGAGAAACTGTCTCTACACAGAGTTAGACTATTGATCTGGTTAGTTCAGTATCTGATGGGTATGGAAAAGTCTACATGGTCATTACAAATCCAGCTTGACCTGAAAGAGAAATTATCTTTTTTTTTTTTATGGAAACAAACATCAAAGTCTTATGCCAAAAACTGCCATAAATTATTGAGAAGAAATACAGTATTCAGAAGTTTTCCCAAAGTATTGCCTTTCTTGATATAGTAATCCTTGACTTATGACCACAATTGAGCCCAAAATTTCTGTTGCTAAATAAGACATTTTTAAGTGAATTTTGCCCCATTTTACAACCTTGGGTTGTTTTTATATCCATTTGACAAGCATGGTGGTGCAGTGGTTAAAATGCAGTATTGCAGGCTACTTCTTCTGACTGCTGGCTGACTGCAGTTCGACAGTTTGAGTATCACTGGCTCAAGGTTGACTCAGCCTTCGATCCTTCCGGAGTCGCTAAAATAAGGACCCAGATAGTTGGGGGCAATATGCTGACACTGTAAACCACTTAGAGAAGGCTATAAAGCATTGTGAAGTGGTATATAAGCATTTATAAGTCTAAATGCTATTGCTATTGCTTTCTTACCCCAGTTGTTAAGTGAATAGAGTTTAGTGATACAGTTGTTAAGAGAACCTGGCTTTCCCATTGATTTTGCTTATCAAAAGGTTACAAAAAGTGATCACATAACCCCAAGATACTACAACTGTCATACGTATGAGCTAGTTGTTACGTATCTGAATTTCATTCATCTGATCATGGGGAAATTGCAGTGGTTGTAAGTGTGAGAAAAACGACAAGTCACTTTTTTCAGTGCTGTTGTAATTTCAAACTTGTCACTAAATATTGTAAGTTGAGGACTAACTGTAATGCATTTTGCATTTTATGTAATAAGATATTTTTTGTTTGAATTGCTAGAAGAAACTAACAGAAATCTAATGCAAGAATTCTCTCAAAACTTCCATGCATTGGAAGACTTTCTTGGTCTCCTTTTTGACCATAATACTCCAATGCTGCAATCTTCTTGCAAGGGTCATGCCATTTTTTTTTTTTTTTTGGTTAAAAAAATATCCTACCAAGAAAAGAATCTGCTTTTCTAAACAGATATAGCCACAAGTCCAGGTCTTAAAATATGAGAGGATAACAAGCAGAACTTGTAGCAGATGCCAGATTCTTTTTATGAGCCCATGGAAATGATGTACGTGATATTTTCAACAATGTGATGCTTTTCTGGGCATGAGGGATATATTAGGAATTGCCAGAGAACTAAGACTAAAAAGAAACAGGCTTTCATTAGCAAGCACATCACATTTTGTCCTCTTATTTTTAAACTCATCTCACACAATGGCAGTGAAGCTCATGATTGTTAGTGCTCTCTTGTCAGCCCATAAATTTGATCTTTGCTTTGGTTATGGGGTTGGTATTCTTTTCTAGTGTTCTTCAACTATGGCAACTTTAACATTTGTGGACTTCTGGCTGGAACATTCTGGAAGTTGAAGACAACATATCTTAAAGTTGTTTGAACTCAGAAACTCCTTTACCGCCTTCTGTTTCCATACAGCCAGTCATGTAAGAGGTTGTGGAGTTCCTGAGAAAGAAATGGAAAACAGACAAACAATCCAAAGGTAATATAGATCTGTTATTTGACATCTTCTCTCTTAAATGACAACTCATCCCAATTAGCAAGAAACCCAGTGAGAAGCATTCCATATCTTTCAAAAAGACTCCACCTTAATTAATTCATTATAAATTAACCTGAGAAATCTCATTTACAGTTTTCAAGATCCCGTATTTATCTTCAGACTCATGTCTTCACCAGATGCCTTGCTGAAATTTGTGTAATTTTTTACTTCCTAAATCTTTGCCAAGTGTATGAGTTTTGACAAATTGATGGGAAGAATTGGGACATGTGTCCAGTATTGTCCATCCTCCTCTTTTCTAGTTGTTCCTGATAGTATGCCCTTTCCAGACACACATATTCTGACAAAAATTAGATTGAGGTGCAGCATCTTGCAGTAGTGTCAAATTCTTCTTATTTTTCTAACCCAATTTTACCAGCTTTTTATAATGTTTGGTTGTTAAGCAAATCGCTGTACTTGGTTAGTGAATCACATGTTCTCCTGAGAGCCGTTCGGATCATCCAGAGAGTGGGAGGTGCTTCAGTCTGCGTTGTTGAAGGCTGAGCTTAATTACTGAGGAACGCTCCGCCCTCCATCACGTGGCTCCCTTGCGTTCCCCAGTTTACGCTCAGCCTTTGTGAGATTAGGCTGTGTATTTCACCACTCTTTGGCCGATTCAAGAACTCTTTATTCCTCAGGTTTGATTATCATTGTCTCCGGTTCTCCTTAGCCTCTAAGCGCATTGGGATAGTTGATAAAGCAGGGGAGCGCTGCTTTTTGCCCCCAGGGGGGTTGAAGAGCAGGCGGCTTTCACGCTTCGGCGCCAATCCCCCAATTCGGTCCTCTTTCCTGCCGCCTTTCCACGTCGCACTCGTAGCGGCTTCATTCGATCGCGCTTAGATAGCGCAGCTGGTGTTCCCCCCCACTGTGAATGCCGATCGCCCCAGGAAAGGGCGAAAATTACCTGGCTGCCTCTCTCAGCCTCTAGATGTGCCAGAGAGGCTGATATATTGCTCTGAGCAGCCCGTGATTAAGGGATCGTGGGCAGCCGCCATTTTGGGTGCCGCCGCGTGTCGGGCGCCATTTTTAGAGGCCTCATTGAGCTGCGAAGGGACTAGCTCTAGTTATATGCCTTCCAGCCTGTGAGAGCTACTGAGTATTCAGTGGAATTGGCAAACTTGTTGGCTTTCCGCAGCATGCTTAGGGCAGGAAATAGCAGCCTATCCCTCCCAGTTGTTGCCTGGGAGCTCCAGCTGCCAGAGGCCTCATCCCAGCCTCAGGTGTTTCATTTGGCAAATTGGTGATATTTAACAGTAATTTCTGGGGTCACTCCTTCCTGGGAGCTCCGAACCAGACCTTGGATTAAATATTTGTAGTAATAATAATAATAATAATAATAATAATAATAATAATAATAATAATAATAATAATAATAATAATAATAATAATAATAATAATAATAATAAATAATAATAATAATTAATAATAATAATTAATAATAATAATTAATAATAATAATTAATAATAATAAATAGATAAATAACTAAATACATATAGATATAGATATAGATATATATTTACATATATATATTTACATCTTATCGATATTTGACTATTTCACATTATCAACACTAATTGGATTATATATCTTGATTGTACGCATACGTATAGATATATTAATAATTATAACAACAATTATATTATAGATTATATACATCTAAATTCCAAAAGGGGGTGCGGGACAGCTGAAAGGACACCCGGCCTTTGTTGTAGTTCGAACCCTTGGCGAGCCAACCGCCTTTAAATTTGTATCACAGTCCTTTCCTCTACAATGGCAGATGACAATTCCACCAAAGGCCCTTCTTTGAAGGCCAGATCTAAATCCTACCATCTGCGCAGACAGGCTAAGGAAGCCTCTAAGGAAACTTCCAAGGCTTCTCAGAGAGACGCCCTAAGACATCATAGGGCACTGGAGAAAGAATTTGACAGGCGATCTAGAGAGACACAACCGGTACTTCCAGCCCTCCCACCCTCTGCTCCTTCTACCTCCAGACACCACCCCCCCTCCAGATTGCTCTTCCCTCTCCAGGCGCAGTCCATCCCAGGGACACCAGGTCCCCGGACCAACGACCAGACGGACGCCCGAAGCTACATTTACGCCCACGGCCGCTGGTCTGCGCCAGGAGGAGGCCGCCACAGTCGAGATCCCTGCGCACGTGCAGGCATGGATGGAACGGACTATTCGCCAGGGGATAGCAGAGGGCCTTCAACAGATGTCCAGGTCCGGTCTTCCCTCTCTGGCGCCCGAACACGACTCGCCATCAGTCAGGTCCTCACCTAGATCGGACCCCACTCATGGCCAGGTACCTTTACAAGGGGGCAGTCCTCTCCCAGAAAGGATCTGGAGGAGGCCATGGAGGACCTAGATCAGTTCGGGGAGGAGGAGGAATTGGAATGGGGGTCTACGCACCAAGGGGAGCCCCTATCGGAGATAGACCCTATGGAGGGGGACATGTCCGAGGACGAGGGCCTCACCCTGGACCAACCCACCTTTGTGGGTCTGTTCAAGCCACACATGTTTAAATCGCTTCTATTTAAGGCCAGGAATATTTCTGGCCTGTCTGTGCAGTCCTCCTCGGCCCTCCCTTCCCCGGCAGAGGGACAAGAGGACGCCATTTTTAGGCAGCCCGTGGTGGAGGCGGAGGTAATCCCGGCCCTGCCCATATTTCACGACCTAGTCTCAAACCAGTTGGACTCTACAAGAGCCCCCCCTGCCCCATCCAGCCAGGACAAGAGGTTCTTTAACCTCGAGTCGAGCTTCTGCAACCTGCTTAACACTCCCGAGGTAGATGAGCCCATCGTTGGTTTGGCATCCTTGTCCTCCCCCAGTGATCCCCTGGAGGCCCTGAAACCTGAGGACAAGAGGTCCGAGCTGGCTTTACGTAGGGCTCATCAAGCGGACACCTGGGCCATTAGATCGGCCACAGCCGCTTCCTTCTTCACCAGGTCTTCAATCCGGTGGCTCCGTCATGTTCCCCCCTCGAACACAAGGGCTCATCAGGACATCGCAAAATTGACGGCCGCAGCAGAATTCTCGGCCGACGCCACCTACCACGCGGTTAAGTTCTCCGCCCGAGCAATAACCTCTCACGTTACAGCTCGCCGCCTGTTCTGGCTCAAGCACTGGCAGGCGGACGTAAAAAACAAGGTTAAGCTGGCCACTGCCCCATAAAAGGGGACAAACTATTTGGCACCGCCCTGGAGCCATTGCTATCCAAAACCCAAAGCAAGAAAAAATTTCTTCCCCCCCTTTTCTGGAGGTCAGAGTCAAGAGCCCCTCAGCCATTTCGGAGAGGTTCCTCATGACCTTTCTACCAGTCACCTTTCCCGCCCAGGTATCCGAGACCCCCCTCCTTCCGGCCATTCCAGCCCCAGGATCGAGCCGATCCAGGCGACAGGAACAGGAGGGGTGGCAGCTACAGGCGCCCCTTCAGGGATTCAGGAGGGAAGCCTTTCCGGCGCACCAGATAGATCCCGTCCCTCCTTCCCATCGGCGGACGCCTCAAGCATTTCGCCGACCGATGGGACTCCTCCACCTCTGATGCCTGGGTCCGAGACACCATCAGGCTGGGTCTCGTGCTTGAATTCCAGCGCACCCCTCGGACTTTTTTATGGCATCCCCCTCCAAGGATCCCACCAAACGCAACCTAATGGATTCAGCTATCCACCATCTCCTCACCATACAGGCCATACAACCCGTACCACCATCCCAGCGGGGCAGGGTTTTACTCCCACCTCTTCGTGGTCCCCAAATCCTCGGGGGGATGGAGGGCTATCCTAGACCTGAAACGCCTTAACCGTTACCTGACCTATCTCAGGTTTAAGATGCATACCCTACAATCCATTCTACTGGGCATCAGGCAGGGAGACTGGTTATCCTCTATAGACCTTTCAGAGGCGTATCTTCACATCCCAATCCGGCCCTCCCATTCCAAATTCCTCAGGTTCTGCTACAACCATCACCACTTCCAATGGCCCTTCCCTTTGTATTGGCCTCTGCCCCGAGAACCTTCACTAAGGTCTTCGCGGCTCTAGCGGCCCATCTCAGGAACCTCCCGGTCCATCTCCACTGTTACCTAGATGACATCCTCATCCTGTCTCACTCCAGACTCCAAGCAGAGAGGGATATCAGAGCTACTCTCTCTGCCCTCCAAGACCATGGGTTCCTAGTAAACTGGCAGAAGAGCCATCTGTTACCATCTACACGGATCAACCACTTGGGGTCCGTCATTGTCTCGGTTCAAGGAAAGGTTTTCCTTTCCTCCGAGAGATTCCATAGCATCCAGGAAACTGTCAAACATATCAGACGATCAAGAAAGGTAACACTTTTAGAATTGTCTAAATTACTCGGTAAAATGGTCTCATGTATCTCCATTGTTCCCTGGGCCCGTTTACACACTAGATCCCTACAGTGGTTCCTGCTCCCGTTCCAAAGGACCGGCAGAAGCAATTCAAATGCCACGGTCAAGGTGCCTTCAAGGGTCCTCATGTCTCTCCTGTGGTGGACCAGTCCCGCCATCAACAAGGGACATTGCTTCAAGGAACCCCAACGCCTCACCCTCACCACAGACGCCAGCCTGTCCGGATGGGGCGCTCACATCCACTCGCTCTTAACACAGGGCAGATGGTCACAGGTAGAACGGTCACGCAGTATAAACTGGTTGGAACTTCGCGCCATCCACCTGGCCCTGCGCAACTTCTTTCCTCACGTACACGGGCGGCATGTCCTGATACTCACGGACAACGTCACCGCCAAGGCTCACGTCAACCGACAAGGGGGCACCCAATCCATACGTTTGATGAGAGAGGCCGAGCGCCTCTGCCGTTGGGCGAAGCGCAATCTCCTCTCCCTCAAAGCTGAGCACATCTCAGGGGTCTCAAACACCCAAGCAGATTGGCTGAGCAGGACCACGGTGGACCAGTCCGAGTGGCGCATCCACCCGTCACTGTTCAGGGAAGCGACCATGATGTTTGGTCTCCCGTCAGTAGACCTCTTCGCATCCCCGCTCAACACCCACCTCCCCAGGTTTTACTCGAGATACCCCTCCCACGGGGCCGAGAATCACAACGCCCTCCATTGCCCCTGGCCCACAGGGCTTCTATATGCATTCCCTCCGTTGGCCCTGGTCCCCAGAGTCATCCAGAAGCTCATCTCCGAGAAAGCAGAGCTGATTCTAGTGGCACCCTACTGGCCCAGGCGCCCATGGTTTGCGGACCTCCGCAACTTATCAGTGGCCCCCCTTGGAAAATTCCCCGCACAGAATATCCCTTTCCCAGGGGCCCCTCCAACACCCGGATCCTCAGTGGCTCCAGTTAGCCGTTTGGGAGGTTGAGCGAGAACGTCTAAGGAAGGAGCAGTTTTCTGACCAGGTTATTGATACCATTTTAGCTGCCAGGCGGCCCTCAACAACCAGAATATACAATGCCACTTGGCAGGGGTTCTGCAAGTGGTGCCATAGTCTCCAGGTCAACCCGCTTTCACCCTCCATCCCTCAAGTTTTGGAATTCCTCCAAGAGGGTCTGAGGAAAGGTCTTTCCCCGAACACCCTGAGGCGTCAGGTCGCAGCTCTCTCAACCGTTATTGTTTGCGACAATCTGGGTTCCCTCTCCCTCCACCCTCGCATTAGGGCATTCCTCAGGGGAGCCACTAACTTGTGTCCCCCAACCGTACACAGATACCCTACCTGGGACCTCAACAAGGTCCTGGTGTCCCTTACTAAACATCCCTTTGAGCCTCTCAGGGAAGCCTCACTCCAGTTCCTAACTTTCAAAGTCGTGTTCCTGGTGGCCATTACTTCGGCTCACCGAATATCGGAGATAGCTGCCTTGTCGGTGAGGAGGGACCTTTGCATTTTCCATGCCGACCGGGTGGTTCTCCGGCCAGACCCTACCTTCTTGCCTAAGGTCAATTCAGCCTTCCACAGGGCACAGGAACTCACACTTCCGAACTTCTGCCCCAATCCCTCACGGGAAAGGGAGAAGCTTTGGCACACCCTGGACGTAAGACGGGCCCTCCGCATTTACATTAAGCGTACCCGGCCCTTCAGGAGGTCCGAATCCCTATTCCTTTCCTTTCAACCTAAATCTTTAGGACACAAAGTTTCTCCGTCAACCATCGGCCGCTGGATTAGAGCTACTATTTCCAAAGCTTACTTGTCCCAGGCTCTGCCGGTTCCCAGCGGAATAACAGCACACTCCACCAGAAGTGCAGTCACCTCGGCAGCTTGGGCCACCCAGGCTCCAATTGCTGATATTTGTCAGGCGGCCACCTGGGCCTCCCCATCTCCCTTCATTAGGCATTATAAGATCGACATATTTGCCTCGGCGGAGGCTTTGTTTGGTAGACGAGTTCTCCAGTGAGTCCTCAAGGAACCGCAGGGACTGCAGAACCAGACTGAGTCCCTCCCGTAGGACAGCCAAGCTTTGGTATGTCCCACTCTCTGGATGATCCGAACGGCATTCAGGAGAATGGGCGTTGGTTCTTACCTGACACGCCATTTCTCTGGAGCCGTGAGGATCATCCAGCCCCACCCTTATTATTTCACCGTCTGGTGGGGTCTTGTTTCGGCCAATGAACCTCTTAGCATAGTAAGATGAGAGCACAATCTTCTCTTCACTCTCGACTTCGCGTAAACTGGGGAACGCAAGGGAGCCACGTGATGGAGGGCAGAGCGTTCCTCAGTAATTAAGCTCAGCCTTCAACAACGCAGACTGAAGCACCTCCCACTCTCTGGATGATCCTCACGGCTCCAGAGAAATGGCGTGTCAGGTAAGAACCAACGCCCAATCACTGCGTGAATTCACCTTTTCCCTTGACTTTGTCAGAAGCCAGATGGGAAGGTTGCAAAGGCAATCACATGACCACAGGATGCTGCAACCATTGTAAATATATGAGGATTGCCAACCATCCAAATTGTGATCCTGTAACCATGGAGATGCCGTGACATTTGTCAGTATGTCATAAGTCCTTTTTTCAATGCGTTTGAACAGTCTTTAAATAAATGGCTGTAATTTGAGGACTACCTGTACATGTATGTATGGGTATGTGGCTGGATAATGTAGCAATTAAGACTTGTTGTGTGCCATAAACAGGTCTAACTATGGTGAGTCTTTGAAGAATGGTGTGGTGGCCTAGAGGTGGAGCTCTCACCCCACAATTGGAAGGCTGTCAGTTTGATCCTAGACAGAGGCAGATATTTCTCTCTCTGGGTACACTGAGAACATATCTGCTGAAACAAACTCCGCATTGGCAGCAGGAAGGGCATCCAGCCAGTAAACACTCAGCTCCATTCAGTTGCCCAGACTCCACCCCGCAAGGGATTATGGGTTATTAAATGAGGATGATGGTGAGTCTTTGAAAATTGTACTGTTACTAAGTGAGGCATTGGGTATCTGAATAGCTATGAATCAAGCCATACCTAAGTGATGTCTGACACAGCAGGCAAGAAAATTATGTGGGCGAATTAAATCTGTTGCAAGGGTTCGCAGAACAGTTTTATTGCATTTCTCAGCTAAAAATAACAGGACGCCATACTGCTGATTTTGGGGGAACAGCTTTGCTCAAATTCATTGCTATGCCTTTAAGACTTCCAAAAACATAGAAGGCTTCAGGGACCCCTAATTGTGTCCTCCCCTGGTGTCCAAAGAGGCACACATAAGAGCTTCATGTTATCCTTAAGTTGAGTAAACTTAAAAAGAAGAGGACTGAACCAAAATATTTTCCATAGGTAAATATAGAGGACAGATGCCACATAGATACTTGCTTCTCTTCTTCCCTCTTTCCCTTTTAAAGGCATTTTTTTAAAAAAATATTTTATTCTGAGCCTTTCTTTTTTACAGCACTCTCAGCAACCCTAGCTAAGTGGCAGATTGCCATTCTTAGTTGTGTAGCCTGTAACGACTGAACAGCTCCCAGTATATCAATACTTGCTGTATTTGCTCAGTGGTATCTTAGTTTGCAATGCTCTTGAATACTTAACATTTTTTTTAAAAGGCTGTATTAAGTATCCCTTGACAAAATGTTTGTCCAAACTATGCTAGAATCTGGCATTGTACTCTGTAGAATATCTTCAGTAAGCTAGATTTCTGCCTTCCCCAACAAGTGGAGAGGGTTGTTGTTGTTTTCAATGAGCTGTATAAATTCTGTATTGTAGCTCTGCATGCAGCAAGTACATTTAACATAATGAGAATGCTAGCTTTTATTGAAGGCATACAAAGAAAAGAGAGGGGGAAAAACTCTGAAGAAAAGGAGAGTTATTAACTCTACTTGAGATACAATCGTACTATTCTCCTGAAAACTGTTGAGGACTGTGGGGGATGCTGAAGTAGAAATCTAAAATGTTTTCCTTCCTAGTCTTGAAAACAGAATGATCAAGATATTACAAGAAGGCAATCAAAAATAAAGTGCTCCTGAGTGATTTTCTGATTTTATTAGATAAAACCGTTGCTTTGTATAGAAGAGAGCAGGCTCCTTCCTAAAAGAGATTATGTTATTAAGACGTGATGGAAGCATAGTCCAGTCTCCCTTATATATGTTCAGCCAAGCTATGGAGAAAAATAAATGCAATGTCTTATCAGTCAGCGTAACATAACTTTTCAACAGAGAAACCCATGAAAATTGATTGACGTCATTATAGTCAGTTATTGATTCTCTTGTTTCCATGTGATCATGAGAGAGCAGAGTTATCATAAAAACATACAAAAGACTACTTAGCACAGAGCTTTCACATGATGTACGGATTATGTAAACAGTGTGTTGTGGGTTTTTTTCTCAACTGGAGAGATGAGCCCCAACCTTCTCTGGCAGAGGATATAGCTTGAATATCTTCCTGAAAAAGACAACTTGTGGAGTTCTTGGCACGCTGTACTATTTTCTGTTGGTAAAAACAAATTAGTATACCATCCTCTCTCAAGTATGAATCTTGGTATGCCTTTTTTTGGTGTAGTCAAGGGGATCTTTCCAAGCTTCAAATAAAAGGCTCCAGGAACAATGATTGTCTCATTGTTTCTGGAGTTGAATAATTAGGGCAATAATAGAGTAGCATGGAACAGAAGCAGAAAGATCCGCAGATTTTGGAGTGAGTGAGGATTGGTGGCATCAGAGGAAGGAATGAGGGAGAGAGCATGTATGGACAGAATTCCTGTTTAAAGGCATTTCCATTGCTATGGAATTTAGTGCACCATCTTGTATCAGCCATGCGGTGAAATACCAGATGTGGTATTTACAAATTAAAATGTATAATGATCATTTTTATGGCCATTTGCAGGTCCAAAGGAGTCCCTGCGGATTTTACTCCACTAGTCATTGCTGATTATAGGGGGCGGTGTTCATATCCATTTCAAGGGTCGTTGAGCTGTCCGAAAATGTTTCCATGGTCATGTGGCGAACATGACATCATGGAGCGCTGTTACCTTCCTACCAAAGTGGTACCTATTTATCTACTCAATGATTGCATGCTTTCGAACGGCTAGGTTAACAGGAGCTGGAATGAGAATGGGAGCTCACCTTGTTGTATGGAGTTTGGATCTGAAACCTAGACTGTCGGCTTTCTAACCACAAGCCATCTTTAGCCACTGAGCCATTGCTTCATCCCATTTGCAGGTCAAAGCCTGTTTGAATTCTGGATTGCTTGTTTTTATTTGTTGTTGTTTTCATTTTCATGCCTGATTTGTATTTGAAAATATTGCATTGTTGTTCAAGCCATAGTGATTACTGCTAATTTATAGAATGGCAACCAGACCTAATTAAATGTGGCTTGGTAAAAATAAAATTTATCTCCAGTTTTGTACTGAAATCTAGTTAGTGATTAAATACAGGTTGCTGCCTCCTTGCATTTGGTATGCATCTCTGGAGGAAGATTACTAACCTGAATTTCAGATTAGGGAGTCTAATCCCAGAAGATGCTTGTTGCTCTTGTGTAATTTTTAAAGATGCTTGGATGATTACTATCAATAACTGGAAATTGACTGGCCTTTCCAATCAACATTGCTTATGTGACATGTAAATAATACTGCATACATGTTGCTTACTCACAATTGATCTTAGATCTGTTGATACATAGAATGGTTAGAGTTACAAATGAAGATGCATTAAAATGAAGATTTTTTCCCCTCTATCTTTGTAGAGAAATAGTAGATCTCTTTTTGGCCAAGGTATTCCTTAAAACATCTTAGCAGTGTTACTTTTATTTTCAAGTAAAACGATTTGCCAATATCTGTCATGGAGCTGTTTCTGGATTTTAAAATGACCGTTTACTTTAAAATCTCCCCAAAACTCAGAAAAGATTATTGGCATGAACAGGAATTCGGGTCTCTTCAGGGCCTCTGAATTGAGGAGAGATTTATTACTTCTTGTCAGTCATTTAATTCCCATTTGATCTTCCCATAATTAAATGTATCAAAGAGAACTTATATAAAATGTGGGCCAGTTTCATAGCATTTGAACTAGCAACTTGGATTTAATTTTTAATACTGTATCTGCACAAGTTTTAACAATCTAAATATAATAGGAAAATGGTAGAATAACCCATAGAAGGTATTATAGGAATCTTATTAATTCTTACAATATGGCCTGAAAAAATACATTAGTCTAACATCAGTGTGTGTGTGTGTGTCTGTAAATGGGTGTCTTTCTGTAAATTGACTCCATTCATCACAGCCCTGCCAATCCAATATTTATTTACAGTATTTGTAGACTACCTAACTGCAAGACTGTGAGCGATGTACATCAAAGCCCATAAGAGAACAGAAGTAAAATATAGCATCATACAAAGGTGGGATTCTGGCAGTCAGTCAGGGACAAAGACATACCTCATGCATTCTAGTGCACACTCCAGGGAAACCATATTCTCTAGTAACTACATACTACAGAGTTACTAGAGAAAAGGCTCCCATCTGATTCAAGTGTAATGTAATTCTCATTTCTATGTGCAGGAACGCTCAGCAGGCCTTATTTCTTGAACTGAATTGGGTAGAAACATTGTTGACCAAGCAGTGCCTGATGCAACCCAGTGCTGTGTTATACAGGATTTTGCAGGTGATAATCTAAGTAGGGCCTTAGAAGCCTCTTAGAAATTAGTGCAGAAACCTCAGAATTGGTGTTATTCTGCTATGGTGGGGATTCTCTTATTATTAAACTGGCTGTTGCTTTCTGGATAAATCATAGGCTCCTGATTGTCTCCAAAAGAGTACGACAATCCTTCCACTGTGTGGTATTACAGATATAAACCACCATCTCCATAGAATCTTCTAGTCCTGTTATAACTGACTGGAGTTAAGCAATGTCCATCCTAGCTACTGCTTTGTTCTGTTATTCAGACTGGAGCAGTAAGGCTAAGGGGACCCCAGATTACACTTACCAGTTTGTCACAGTATGTATTATTGAAAATAATCTTTTTAGGATTTAGTCTGATGCTTCATCCTGAATTGATGGATGACCTCTTTCAGTGGCCTCATACAGAAGATAAATAACGTAAGAGAGAGCACCAAATCTTATAAACCAGGGGTCCCCAACCGCCGGTCCGCGGACCGGTGCCGGGCCAGCGGAACAAGCCTTACCGGGCCGCTGGTTGCTGGGCGCCGCCATCTTTTTTGGTAAAAAAAGCAATTTTTAAATCAAAAAGATGGCGGCGCCAGCGCTTCAGTGAGCTTTTCGGGTGAAAGCCATTTCTACCCGAAAAGCTCACCAGAAGCGCTAGCGCCCGCCATTTTTGGCGAAAATCACTCCGTGACATCACCGGAAGTGATTTTCGTCAAAGATGGCGGCGCCCAGCTGGCGCCGGAACCGGGCAGCGGCGCCCAGCTGACGCCGGAACCGGGCCGCGGCGTCGAAAAGGTTGGGGATCCCTGTTATAAACACCTCGCATTGGATCAACCAAGGACTTGAGTGCTGCCTCCCCTGTGACTATTGACTGAATCAAGCTCTTGATTTGGTTTCTCTGGTCCAGCTGGATGCTATAATTGATTATATCAAAGACCAAGAGATATAATAGAGCTGAGAATCTCACTGAAAACCCAAAATAGAGGCCCAGAATAGAGGCCCAGAATTTTGTTCCCAAATGTCCAGAAGCACACCGCTGGAAAGTCCATATGCAAGATAAAAACACAGTACTGTCTTCCCAAAATTGAGAGAAATATACTGCATCTGATAAATGACTTCCATGGCTGGTATCCATTGATAGCTTTATCATTTTTTTAAAATTCATGGTGAATACAATCATGATTCCAATGAGTATTATTAAAAGAATTGCAATATTTTAAACCTCTTGAATCTCAACCATTGAGGTTCATTGCTTGATTCCAGATTTTACTATTTTGAGATAGAGAGAAAACCATCTTCTTAGCTATTTTTCTCAAACAATACTTATTTTTATAATTGCCTCTTGTGTCATATACTTACCTGACATTTTTAATGCTAAATAGTTGTTGTGACCTTACAGCAGAAGTGGCCTGCTTCAGCCTTTGATTACTTAGAAGTTGTGTTTCTGTATCTATTTCAATTCCAAAACATACTTAATTTGTATGATAATTATTACTATGCATGAGATAATTACATTATACAGTTACTTTAAGGAAATACGGTATACATTAGTGGTTTCATATGTGTGTTCTGTTTGTAATGATCCTTTAAAGGGAATGTATTTTTTTAATTGCTTCAGACTGACTACTCAAATATTATATAAATTAATGAGATTCTTCAGGTGGAACTTATTTACTCTATAATCTAAAGTTTATTTAATCTATGAGTCACTTATAGAAATCACATTCATATCATGTGAGGGTATAAGATAGGAAGATCTCAATTTTTCAGAATTGTGTTAGATTGCACAGAGATTCATAAATAGTGAAAATGTAGTTGTGGTTAAGGTTTTATTAATTCATGCCTCATTTTATGCAGATGATAGATTAAATAGTAGTGAGGGAATTAATGATATTCTTATGTATTAAACAGGGTCATAATTTCCATTTATGCTGATATATCTGACCCAGTTGAATTTGAAAAATTAGTAGAGTTGGACCCAGTTATTAGTATTTGTATGAAATTTTTAATTGTTTAGAAACATTCTACAACAGAGGCATAAACAGTTTTTTAGCAGCACATAACTCTTGTGAATTGCCACTCTTAAAGTTTGGTTTCACTACTTCTGTCACATGAATAATTGTTTGGATGTAAAAAAAATCAAAGTAAATACATTCCAATTCTTGGATCTGCAGCATAATGCTATTTCTAGAATATAATTTGTGGATTTATTTCCGGAAAGAATAATTAAAGTTTGAAGTGACAGATTCTTAGGGATTTTGATAATATAGCAGCTTCACTGCGTGCTCCCCCCTTTTATTTTTGGTAATGTTATTATATTTTAAACTTGGTAGCATAATACCAGTGCTATTTATCATCTGAGCTGTAGTTTGGAAGGAGCAAAACACTGTACATTCTTTATTTAGTAATTTTTAGGCATAGAGTATAGACAGAAGGGCAGGAGTGAATTTGTTACATAACAGCAGAAAAATTACCGGCTAAAATTAGTTCTTATGGTGATTGTTTTTCCCCTCTGATTTATTTTAGGAACTCAAGGCAGCGTTATGTCTTAGCAGGCAGCATCATTGAAGCAACAGTTCTTTGACTAATTTTGCATCAAACCTTAGATGTCAACTTGGCATAGCATATGGGGGACTCTTTGAAGGACCTCCTTTCTCACAATGTATCTTCTTTCCATTTCACCAATTCTGGCAGAAGATGAATGCTACCGGTCCTGTCTATTAGAGAGTGCCATCTGGTAGGACTTGGGAATAGAGTCCTTTTTTTTGCCCTTGGCGGCATCTTCCCCATAGAGATTAGATTAGTCCTGACTGTATTGGCTTTTCATAAAGCTATGTTGTGGGTATGGGGATTAAAATGTGTGGCAGAGCATGTGAGATGCTTATGTTGAGGGCTGTTCATGGTATTATCTCAGCCCTTGATTATTGATTTTTTACTGTATATTATGTTGAGTTTTAATTGTTGCTAGCTGCTCAAAGTCACTGCGAAGAGATGAGTGGTCATGTAAATTTTATCAATTAAATAAATGCCATTCCAACAGGTTTCTTTTCTGATAGGCAGGACTGGCCATACACATCAGGGAGATGTTTAAAATTTAGTAGAAATAGCACATAGACTTATATATTGCTTCACAGTGCTTTACAGCCCTCTCTAAGTGGTTTACAGGGTCAGCATATTGCACCCGACAATTGGGTCCTCATTTTACTGACCTCGAAAGGATGGAAGGCTGAGTCAACCTTGAACCGGTCAGAATCAAACTTCTGGAGGGAGCAGTGAGTTAGCCTGCAGTACTCCATTCTAACCACTGCATCACCATGTCTGTATAAGCATGGGCTCTCAATGAAATCGAGTTTGACACCCCTGCCATAGAGCAATGTCTTTGTATAATGCATCCAAAGTATAACAGGAACGTAGTTAATTTTAATTTGATTGTGAGTTATAGAATGATTTGATCTGTGATCTTTGGTTTCTTAGCACTCTACAGTTTCCAACACCAAAATTCAAAGGAATACTGTATTACAGACATTAAGTTTCAGATTCACATATAAAGAGCTAGACCTTTGAAAACTCTAGCTATTGTACTAATTTAAAGTACTAAAAATATGTAAATTACCAATAAAGCCTACTAGCACTGATAACATTACTTAGTTTAAGTAATGAAACATCTGCAAGAAAAGAACCAAGCTCAGAGACCCCTTATCTGTACATTATACCTGGTAACAAATAAGGAAGTTGGAATGATTATATTGCTGATCAGATTGCTGACCGAATATTATATTCCATTGCAGTTAAACTTTTGAAGTAATCCTAAAAAAAAAAAAAAAAAAAAACAATCCAAGGAGATTACGGTAATTTGAAAAATGCTGTCAAATTATATACTTTTATTTTTTTCAGGTTTTGCTAATGACAGTTGGTTTATTTGAAAAAGCGCTGTAGAAATGTCTGGCATAACACTAAGATTTGGGATAAGCGATATTAAATTCCATGAGAGTGAGCCCATGATCTAAATCTGCCATTTCCATCAAAGTCCACTGCTTATATGGTAGCGTTTTTTCCCCCATGCCTTTTTGAAAGGAGTATTGAGTTGTCAGATCTTTTTGAAGAAAAAAATAATTCAGGCCAATTAATAGAAATTGGCATGGTTCAGTACAATTTTTCTTATATTTCTCATTTGAATACATTACCCATGCTCTGTGTTTGTCATCTTCTTGTGTTATCACCATTGGCCAGGCATGAGTGATTTTCATCACATTGAGATGTCAGTATACCTTATATTTCACAGAAAAGAAAGGCTGCCAACGCTTCATCTCATAAATATACCAAATACATTTTGACATAGGAAAATTGGGGCGGGGGGGGGGTGTCTATATAACAACTGACAAACAATATTATGAACCCTGTAGTGAGAAGTAATTGCATGATGGTGAAAGATTGTGTGATAGTGTTAGACTGTTAACAACCTGTCAGGAAGAGAATTATGTACTTAACACCAGAACTCTATAGTCTTGTGCTGTTGAAGGAATCTTGGGTTTTTGCAGATATTCCATACAAAGGTTAGGAATGTTGTATTCCTATGGCCTTTCAGTGCTGCTGGAAGACACTTTGCAGGTGTCCATATGAATATAATTTAATTAAGCACATGGTTTGAATGTGTATACCAGTACTAGGTGGTTCAAATCATGCATCTCATTCAATACTTTGGATGATTTTATTAAATATTTTAGCCGAGCAACCATTTTAAAATGGCATGCCTTTTCTTTTAGTCCACTTTCCTGTGGGAGATTTGGGTTCGTTTTGCATTTCTTGGGTCTGTAATTCTAGTGCAGTGTATCCATTGGCTTTTGTGTGCATTTTTAACAAAGGATACAATTTGTCCTATGTTGATTATATAACAGCAAATCCTAGTTTTTCAACCTTGATAACTTTAAGGTTAATGGACTTCAAGTCTGAATTGCGGGTTGAAGTCCACACATCTTAAAAGTTGCCAAGTTTGAAAAACACTGCTCTAGTGTCTATGAAACACAAGCTCTCTTTGGGCATTAAAGTGGCCAAAGAATGCTGGGACAATAAAGATAAGCAATCGTGCTCCATCCCCTGGTATCACTTATTTATCACATGCCCATCACATGTTGGGAGTTACTGAATTACTCCTTCAGAAACCCTGTAACTATTCAGTGCTTTACAGTCAGTTTAATGTAGATCCCTGATCTTGCAGGATTCTATATTGGTATGAAATGCATGAGTAGACAAGCTTCTGTCCTTCAGGTATTTGTCTTCTTAATACTGAAAACAATTGAAGCAAGTAACAAGGTGTACAGACAGGGTGAGGCAGTGTTCTTATGACAGTCTGCCCTTCTGGGATGGTTTAGACAGTGTTGGATGAAATATCCATCTGGTTCAGTTCCAAGTTGTGAGAAAGACACTGGAAACATGGAGGTTGATTGGAAAGATGGTTTATTGATGAAGCAGAACCACATGTGATTCTGGACAGTTGATAAAATGGAGTTGAGAGTGGGTGGGTTGTTTTTTTTTACCTTCTTTAGGCTTTGTATTTCAGCTTCTTGTTCCTGTGCAAGAACATGTTCTTTAATATTCTATTGGCTGTTGTCAGATTCCTATGGGGATCATGTAGGGGTCATAGCTGGCAAAAGAGAAAATGCAAATCCTAGGTGTTTGAGTTAATTTTGTCAATCTTTTGTTTGTTGCTTATTTGAGTTTCTGTCTTGATCCTTACCAAAGCTGCATTGCTAAAAGCTGGCTTCTTCAGTTTCTGCAGGGAAATGGGTTGGTTTCTAATAGGCTGGCCCAATCTTTCTTAATGGGCCCAAAATATTTGCTGGGGCTATTAGGAAAGACTGAGTCTGTTTTCTCTTTTTAAGAGCATATTTCTCCTTTGGGAAAATATAATATTCTGCCTTTTTAATATTACTTAAAATATTTCATTCTTCTGGGGAGGGACTTCCTATACCAGGAAGCAAAAAATCCAAACAAGCCTCTTGTTGGCTATTTGAAAAATGTTTCCATTGGCACTCTATGCTCATCAATAAATGTTTGTCATATTTGTTTGGTATACATTTAGAAGCATACTTCAAAAGAAATGTAGGAAAAGGCCTTCATTCATGTGTGTGAATGAACTATGTGCATGCAAAGTCTGTTCAATAATTCCTAAAGATGTGTACAGGAAGAATACTGAAAAGCTTTTGCTGTCTTTTCTTTCTTGTTGGAGATTATTGTATTATCTACTTTACATAAAATGCATATAGTAAATTATTTAGGTGTGTTTATGAAGAGAAGAGTTCTCTTAAGTAAAAGTTCTATGCAATTGTTCAGCTGCTCTAGAAAGTTGATAGTAATGTTTTAGAGAAAGTCTTTTTATCATATGGCAGCCTAATAAGTGTCATGATAATATATTTGGAACAACAGTTAATTATATACAGTACTATTAAAACTCTCTGTCTATAACTGGGTCAAACTGTGCATCACGGGGAAAGATGTTTTCAATCAGAGTACTAGGTTGGCTAGTCATAGGCTAATTTACAGAATTAATAATATGAAATATAAAATTATCATAAAGCATTTGGTGACTATAATACAAAATGTCATGAAACATTTCCTGTGGTCAGCGCCTGAAGTTTCACTGTGCGACCTAGTTCAATATAGGTTAGTTTCAAGGCATCTCTAAATATCTCTCTGAATTTTTAAGAACTTTTCAAGTACTGTACATTAGAAGTTCTGCTCGGGTGGGACTGGTTCTATAAGAACCGGTTGTTATGATTCTATGCAGTTCGGAGAACCGGCAAAACGTGCCCCTGGCTGGCCCCATTCCTCTCCGCCCACCCCACCTCTCCCCTCCCTGCCCAGGTAGTCCTTATTGTGCGTGTATGACATCACACACATGCCCGACATCACTGACTGCGTTCTCCCCCGCCCAGTCACTCCTTAAGGTATTTTTCCTCCTTCCAACGATCAGCTATTCTGATGACCAGTTGTGCTGGGATCCCCCTTGCTGTCTTACTGCTTCACCCAGGAAGCTTCCCTGAGGCCCAGGAAGCAAAGGGGGGCTCACAGAGGGTGCTTCTTGGCCCCTCAACTCCGTTATTTGCCTTCCTGAGCCCCAGGGAAGCCTTCTGAAAGCAAAAACACTCCCCCAGGAGGCTCCCCTGAGGACCAGAAGGCAAAAAAATTGGAGGGGGGTTGCTGCAAAAAAAGCCATGCCCACCCAGTCACATGGCCATGCTCACCTAACCACGCCCACCTAGCCACACCCACAGAACCGGTTGTTAAAAAATTTGAATCCCACCCCTGGTTCTGCTGTTGTTGAAGACATTGAGAAATCTTGTAAGGAATTAAGCTCTGAAATCATGCTCCAAGGGATCACAGGTAGTCTAATTCTTTATTATGAGTTATTTACTAAGTACCTTTTTTTCTATTCGCTGGAAAGGACTGTAAAATATGCTTTCTATAAACAAAACAGTTGATTTGTACTTGAAATCTTGGATTAAGTCTTCATTTGTTTTCTGTTTACAGGATTCAAAATGATTTGAACAAAGCCCTTATTATTATATTCTTAACTGTGGCTAATACATGGATCATATTCCTAATCAAGTATTTCCTTACTTGGTTGTCTCAAAAATCTACACAAAGAATAGAGTTAATCTTTCAGGGATTAAAGTTTCTGTAAAATAATGTTTGAGACTAATAGAAAGGTAGGGCTGGTTTCACCATTTTTTGTGTGAAGATTTTCTAAGGTAGTCCTTGACTTACAACAGCTGATTTAGTGAAAGTTTGAAGTTACAACGGCACTGAAAAGAATCACTTATGACCACTCTTCACACTTGACTGTTACACCATCTCCATGGTCATGTGATCAAACTTCAGATGCTTGGCAACTTACTCAAATTTATGACGGTTGCAGTGTCCTGGGCTCATGTGATCCCCTTTTGTGACCTTCTGACAAGCAAAGTCAATGGGGAAGCCAGATTCACAAGAAAGGTCATAAAATTGGGTAAAACTCACTTAATAAAAGTTTCGCTTAGCAACATAAATGTTGGGCTTGACTGTGGTTGTAAGTCGAACGAGCAACAGTTGTATTTCTCTTTTTTTCATTGTTTTTGTTGAAAGTAACTTAAATGATTTATCTATCTATGCATGCATTTGAGCATAAATAAATAAACAGTCCCCACAACGGTAATTTCCATCAAATCCATACATATTTTGTATATTTGTAAGTAAAATGCTTTATTCAAAAGTCAGCAGGGAATAGTATTTTTAAATGAATGATAAAATGAATAGTGTAATTATTATGGAATCAGAGGGAGAATACCTGGGAATTGTTGAGAAATAATAGAAAAAAGATCTATTGTTTTTCTTTTGTGTGTGGTATTGCCCCCAGAGCATTTGATTAGCACTTCTGGGAAGCAGGATACTATACTATTCAAAATACAGTTTTGAAAACTATTATACTATTCAAAGTACAGTTTTGAAAACTGTTATACTATACTATTCAAAATATAGTTTGGTTTTTTCTGTAGATGAAGGTTAGTAAATCTTTGGGTGGAAGCTCACAAAATGTTAGCAAAATGTTGGTTAGAAAAATAATCAACCAAGGGTAAATAAGGATTTTTTGTTTTTTGTTTAAAAAAGATTGGATCTTTTCGCTCTTTTTCAAGAAAACCAGTACTGAAGTTCTTTGTTTTCTTAAGTATCTTCATGCCCTTGTCACTTTAGTATGAAGAATAATGTTAACCAATTGCTTCCTTCGGATAGTAAAGAGTTTGTTGGGAAACATTTAAAAAAGAACAAGGAGCCATGTTCTGTACACATATTTTTTGATTATTGACCACAATTTGAGCCCAAAATTTCTGTTGCTAAATGAGACAGTTGTTAAATGAGTTTTGCCTCAGTTTACAACCTTCCTTGCCATAGTTATTTGAATGACTGCTGTTGTTAAATTAGTAATATAGTTATCCCAAAGCTGCTGTTCAAAAGGTAACTGGACTTTCTTGGTTTTTTTTGGTTCTTGGTTTTTTTCTTGACAATATTTTGCTTCTCATCCAAGACGCTTCTTCAGTTCTCGCTGAATGGTGGGGAATTCAAAGAAAAAAAAATGAGAAAATTCAGTTGCCTTTTGAACAGCACCTTTGGAACAACCGTGACCTGGATGATTGAGAATCTTCAGAGACATTTAGTAACATGGTTGTTAAGTGAATCTACCTTCCCTAATGACTTTGCTTGCCAGAAGGTCGCAAAAAACAACAATAAAACAAATTGCCCTGGGACACTGCAGCCATCATAAATATGAACCAGCTGTCAAACATCCAAATTTTGATCACATGACCACAGGTGCTTCAGCAGACGTAAGTGAAAAAAACATGTTACTTTTTTCAGTGCCATTGTAATTAAACGGTCACTATATGAATGATTGTAAGTCACATATATCTGTAGAGATGGCCAACAGTTAAATAATTATCCAGTTAAATTATTTAGTGGCCAGTTCAAGATTGGAATGAATTGTTCCATGCCAGAAGGAAGGCTATGAGTAGGAGTGGATGAAAGCTAGATCTAATCCATGAAGATATAACCCAATGAAATTATTTTTCTAGAGCTTGTGAAAGCAGCTAATTCTCTTACACTTTTGTCTATTGTTAAGCTATGGTGTATTTTTATTTTTCTTCTCCCTTCCTCTTTTTTTTCAGGAACAAAGGAAGTTTGTGAGGCAACACTTAGCTAATCAGTGCTGGAAAGAAATAGTACCATGTATCTGTGGCTTATTTAGGATTATATGATATCACTAGATTTTCAACCTGTTCCATCAGAATTCCATTGTGGATGGATTCATGAAATATCATTTCCTATATAATTAAGCATAAGAGTTGGAAGTGACCTTCAAAATCTCCTAATCTAAACCCTGAAGAGTACAGAATCCATTTGATCATGTCTGATAGAAAACCATCTAATCCAGGGGTGTCAAACTCATGTCATCACGGTGTCGTCACGTGATGTAATTTTCCCCCTTCGCTAAACCGGATGTGGGCGTGGCCAGCACATGACACATCCGGCTCATAGATTGGGAGTTTGACAGCCCTGATCTAATCTGATGTTTGAAGATTTTCAGCAAAATAGAAGTCACTCTTTCATTGGGCAGTGCTATTCTATTAAATTTCTATCAGATTTAATAGGAAGCACTATTTAGATCAGTATTGCGATGTTAGGAATAAAAACTATGGAATTCTATGTAGTACGAGTATCTTGTTTCTCTGCCAAAACTCATGTATTTATGAGGGTCACAGAGTTGGTCATTATGTGCCCTTCTCAAATGTGTGACTGGAACAAGAGTGTTTGTCTTGTCTTTTCCTCCTGGGCAAACACACATGGGATGGACGTTAGTGCAGTGAGAGACAAACAGGTATGATTGTGACAATGACATTAAGGAAGGACAACTCAGGGAAGGAATATTTTATAAAGCACTCCCAAGTAGAGTTCTTGCCAGCTTTATTTAGTCAGGAATGTTCTGTAACAAGATACATAATAACGGTTTAATAGCTACAATTGTTGAAGTACTTTGTTTATTTCTCCTGGGAAATATGGTTTAAGAATAGATTGTTGATTGCTGCAAAGGAGACAGAGCAGTATTTATAGCTAATATTGGTTGGACTGTAGAAATCCAGGATTCTGTATCGTGCCTAGAAAAAATGAAATTGATTCTTTCTAGTGTAAAACATAATAGGAACAAGTTTTTGTGCCATGCATATTCAGTTGAGGCTAGGGATGCAGAGCTGTTTCATCGATAAGATGAACTGTCAAACTAAACATAAAAGTATTTATAGTTAGCAAGATTGTTATCTGGCCTGCACTCTTGGTCTCTAAATCTCCTAGCAAAAAAAAAGATTCTTGTTTTTCCACAGATATCTCCTTTTGCCTAGAATGACACAGTGGTATGCTACCTAGATCCCTTTATTATTGTCAGTTAAGGCAACTACATCAGTCCAAAGTTGCTTTGGGTAATGGATAATGCCAAGACTATAGAAGCAAGAAGAAGTTGAATCGCGGCACAAAAACTATGGAATATGATAGACGTAGAAGATTGTGTAGTATATGGTAGATGTAGCAAGAACATGATCTCAACTCAGACATAGGAAAATTACCCCACATTTCAAAAATATAAATTAATTATATATATTAGTTTATGTGAATAAACTTAAAAGGTTTGTGTAACTGATTTTTATCTATACCTGAGAGCTTAAATCTTCCCTGCTACCAACCACTCATCCTGCTGTCCAAATTTAGAATGTTAGCAATGGTTACAGGAGCTGAATGCAAGTTTCTCCTAAAAATGAGTATATATATTCTTGTCATTTTTCAAAGCTCTTTCCGTATATTTTGTGAGAGTAGTAGACAGACAGATAGATGGATAGTTTATTCTTTTTTAATTAAACTAATATTAAATTTATTCTTGCATAGCTAGGAAAACCTAGAGAATTCCTCAGAACTGCTAGTTGCTAGGATACTTGGTCTTCATTGTTTTTGTGAGTTTCCCTATGTATTGATGAGGTAAAGGAATCTTTTTTATTAAGTTATTTATTTATTTATTCCACTTATATTTTGCCAACCAATGTGAGTATCTAAGATTTACAGCAATAAAACCATATAATACAAACATTAGAACACCACAAGTAGAAAGATAAAACACAGAACAACAATTGAAACAACAGAGCAGCACGTAAGCCACTTAATGGGTTGATTCTATTCGGTTTATTTATCTGTTTATACTGCTACCCATCTTGTCAAGCTGATTCTGGATGGAAAACACTGTTAAAGTAATTTAACAATGAATAAAAAAATAGATATGCATACATAGCAAGAAGAGAAAGGCAGAGAGGAGCAACTGAGAAGAGGTTCATCTACAATACATTAACAATATGTCAAAGGTTCAATCAACTTCCTGACCCGTATGGCTGGAAGAACCCTCAAATACTCTCGGGAACAATTTTCCATTAAAGTAACTTCTAGAAGGCATTAACAAACGCTGCTTTCAGGAGGCAGAAGTATTCCTTCCCCAAATGATTCCTGTATATTGTAATCTAATGAAAATTGAACGTCCCTGTTTCTCCTAGAAGGAACATTTCAGACAGATCGATTCTGATTGGAAAAAGCAGCCTTACAGGTCTTTAGGATAAAACCATCATTTTAATTGCTCCTCTTTGCAATCAGGGCAATCTGTGCAATGACAAAATTTACATCTGTCAATTGCAAAAGGTCACACTACTTGGATCCTACACGGATACATGGCATCCCAGGTTCTTGGGAAGAACTCAGTGCTTACAAAGTTCTCTGTCAGCTAATGAAATAGCAGCTGTGACTTCACATTATTGTGAACATAAGATCATCATCACTTTCTTCTCCTTCTTCACCATTGTTTATCCGCTTGCAGGATGAAGGCCTCTTCTGCATGTTTCCAACCAATATGGTCCTGAGCTTTCTTTTGCCAATAGGGCCCGCGATACTTGCTGGTGTCATCAATCCATCTTGTTTTGGGTCTCTCGTGGATGCTTTTTATCAAGTCGGATCTATTTTATGACTCCCGTGGTCCACCTGCCATCCGTTCTTCTTGCTATGTGACCAGCCCATTTCCATTTCAATTCTTTTCCTCTCTTGATGATATCGTATACTTTCATTTGTTCTCTAATCCATGTGTAAGTCTTTCTGCCTTGTCTTTTAATGCCAAGCGTGTATCTTTCCATGGCTCTTTGAGCCACTCGTAGGTTTTTTACTAATAAGATAGGTGGATAAAAACCCTAATCCAGTCTAAACATCTGAATGATTATGCCATCAATCTTAATAATAAGTTTCCTCTCTTCTCTTATGTTATCATATGTGACTGTGTTAGATTGTGTATGCCTATGAGAGTGTGATTATGCATGAAGGTCTACAACAGTGTTCCTCAATCTTGACTAATTAAAATATGTGGATTTCAACTCCCAGAACTCTCCAGCCAGCAAAATTCTGGGAACGGAAGTCCACACATCTTAATGATAAAGTTGCAATAGGGAAAATTTGCATGCTAGTGGGAAGATTTCTGTCTCATATACCCAAATAAAGGGACTAAATGCTGTGGATATTTTTTGACGTTTGGCAGCAATGGCATTTTTTATGGAAGGCAGAGCTGAGATTAAGAGGAGTAAGCAATACCATCTAATGCTTTCTTCCAGTTGGCAGCAAAACTTAGATTGGAGAGAGTCAAAATTCAGTTTCTCGAGAAACCTTTTCAACTTGAAATGAAAATGAGAGGATTTTGTTCCTCTGTTTTTCTACTTCTTGTTTTCTGTCTACTATTCACATCTGACCATAGGATGGGCCAGCTCTGAGAATGACTATCACCGCCTCCTGGCTTCATCCTGTAATTAGATGCTTAAGCAGAAAAGTATCCACAGCCTTTGCTTTCAAATTTCACTGAAATGATCAGCCCCCTTGTGGCAAATCATCTCCTTGCAAAGTTGCTTCCTGACTCAAATCAAAGACTTTCAAGAATTCTAGAATTTTGGGAGGGGCAGGAATAAGGGGCATGAAGAGTGGGAAATGAGAGAAAAAACGAGGAATAATTAGTTTTTGTCCTGATATCCTTCTGTTAGTAGCAGCAATAGAACTGTCTTGCATAAGGACCACAGATTTCCTAATTTGAGGAACCATTTATTTGATTTTTTTAAAGCTAGTCATGTATGCCTTGAAGAAGTATTTCTAAGAGTTTGGTAGAGGCTATTTTTACACACTACAGGCAAGTAGGAGAAGATTCTTTTGTAAGTTTATTCTAGTACGTTTGTCTTTTCTTCAAGAAGTTTGGTGTAAAGGAATATATATCCTTTTTTTTACAAGGATTAAGGTGATCCAACTGGCTATATAATTCATTTGTGGTTTGAATATGGGGTTTCCTTATCCAGCATTCTTAATTGTGTTATGTTGGCTTCCTTTAACAGAGCTAAATGCCAACCATTAATTCTAACTCCTAAAATTAAATCTGTATAAGCCAGAAGAGGGTGATGTCCTTATATCAATAGTTTCCACATTAGGCTAAATCTGTGTAAGCAGAGGGACAGTAATTATTATTATTACAGTGAACAATTATATCTGAAATAGAGTCTTGCTATAAATCAGGAGCTCTTAGCTAGGGAACCATTGGGAGATCCAGGGATAGACTTCAGAAGATCTAAGAACTTGGATGGGAAAAATCCTTTTGTTTCTCCCATGAGCTGTTCAGAGCATCCAGAAGTGGGAGGTGCTTCAGTCTCTTCTGGAAAGGCTGGGCATACTGTGTTAGATTAGTTTTATAATATAATCAATGTATTTTATTTTATGCAGATAGATGCATTTTTCCCATGAAGGGGTCTGTAGTTTTCAGCAGGCTCTGAAAGGAGTCTGTGGAACCAATTGGTTTACAATCTCTGTTTTAAATGGAATAAATTGGAAAACTGAGGGTACAAAGCAATAATTTGGGGTCTAGGAAGGCATGAATTCGTCTCTACAATGGATTAGCATTAGTTGTACAATGAAACACTAAATGTACTCTTGATAAATCACTCCTAATATTCCATTTTTTCCTCACATTTTTTTTCAAGATCTAAACATGGAATTCAACCCCTCAGACCATCCACGAGCCAGCACAATATTCCTCAGCAAATCTCAAACTGACGGTAAGTAACCAGCTATAAACTACAATTGGAAAAAAGCCTAGTACTGGATCATTGAACCACAATGTTGCTTATGGTTTATATTCCTCTGAGACATTTTAAGATTATGTAGAACTTAGGAGTCAAGAATGCCCATTCTTCTTTAACAAAAAATATTATTTTATCTTGGCATTTTAAGGGGTCAGTTATCTAGCAAAAACCCAGCTCCATTCTATTCCTCTTTTGTTTTAGAATGGCACTGAAAACCCAAATTTTGGAATATATGTTTTGTGAATCATGTTGATTGATCAGATATAAGTGAAATTACATTATAGGTATTCTCCTGTAGAGGAGTACCTTTATCTTTTCCTATTTTTTTTGCTTTTTGATGGCTCATTTTTACTGAGTTTTAATACAAGCTATCTTGAGTCTTTTTAGTCTTTTCACTTTGGTGATCATATAAGTCTTATTAATGATGATGATGATGTTTTAAACCAAGATGCTGTTGGCTCATATTGTGTTTCCAGTATCAATAAATTGTTCAAAGTCTAAAACATCTGTATATAATATCAGAAATCATAATATTCAAACCTTAGTGGGGAAATACTCCAACATCATTGTTGAAGTGTTTTTTTTTAAATACCGGAAACACCTGGTCCATAAAATTCTGTGGAAAAAAGAGTTTGTAAATACTCATGCTATATTGACTTAGCTTCCCAATGTAAGACTATCAGTAGTATTATTTAAATAATTGTTTCAAAAATAGGACAGCTATTTGCTGTCTGTGTTTTGTATACAGTATTTTGTTTTCCTCTAATTTCATTATTGACATGTCAAGGTAACCATTTTAAGCATCTGCTGAAGTAGGGGCTAACTTTTCCAAAGCTTAAGACACGATGCATTTAGAAACTTCTCATTTTGATGAGACATGACTATGTCTACCAATAGTACTAATAGTACTATTTTGAACATCTTACACATGTTTATGGCGGGAGACTTTGCATTATTGTCATTTAATTGAATTGGAAAGTGAATATTCTTCATGTATCTGCTGTCGTTCATAATTTTTGACTGCTATATCAGAATGGAGAAAAGGGCTATTGATTAGTATACTTGATATAATTAAATATGCAAAATCCCCAGTTTATCTATTTCTGTTTTGTAACTGATTAACATGGAGAGCCAGTTAGGAGTAGCGGTTAAGGCTATCAGCCTATGAATATTAGTGCCATCTTAGGCACAAAGCCAGCTGGGTGATCTTTGACCAATCATTCTTAGCAGACTAATATACCAATTCATAATGTTTTACAGCCTTGTGTCTTACAATGGCAAACCACTTCTGAAATCTTGCCAAGAAAACTGCAGGAACTAGTCCCGGCACTTGCCATAAGTCAACAATGACTTGAAGGCACAAAAGCAAACAAAAGTAAAAACTGATTAACACAGAATCACATTCTATTTGTGAGATAAGAACCATTACATTTCTTAAAATATTACATTGTTACATACTGTAATACATTTTATAAGAACCAAAAAACCTGCTGTACTCATTGTGTATAAATTATCCATGCAATTAAGAGCTTAGCAGTATTTGGTCTGTATATCATTAGTCACTTTTTTTAAAAAAAGAGCGTTTCATACATATTTTTCAATACCATACTGTGCACTGTATAAACCATGTATCTTTTTATCTAAAAAGAAATCTTGTTTAGTTAATCATCTGCAGGGTGGAATGGATGCAAAGGCAGAAACAAGAACAGACAGAGTATTTTTGAAACATTTTCCTGCTGTGTTGTTAAGAATATTAGCAAGAAGAATTTTCTTCCCATTTTCCCTTGCTTTTGGTGTGGAAGAAAAGTTGCTAGTGACAACAATATCAGCTTCTCTCATGTGAAGTAGCAAATACTTGGAGATGACCTTATTTATTGTTGTTAATTGCAAAATCATGTCCAATCCATTGCGAACCCATGGACAACGTTCCTCCAGGCCTTCCTGTCCTCTACTATCTTCTGGAGTCCATTTAAGCTCATACTTACTGCTTCAGTGACTCCATCCAGCCACCTCATTCTCTGTCATCCTGTTCTTCTTTTGCCCTCAATCGTTCCCAGCATTAGGCTGTTCTCCAGGAAGTTCTTCCTTCTCATTAGGTGGCCAAAGTACTTGGGTTTCATCTTTAGGATCTGGCCTTCTAAAGAACAGTCAGGGTTGATCTCATCTAGGACTGACTGATTTGATTGCCTTGCAGTCCAAAGGACTCGCAGGAGTCTTTTCCAGCACCATAGTTCAAAGGCCTTATTTTTTTGGCGCTCAGCTTTTTTTATGGTCCAACTTTCACAGCCATACATTGCAACTGGTAAAGCCATAGCCTTGACTACATGCACTTTTGTTGGCAGGGTGATGTCTCTGCTTTTTAGTATGATGTCTAGATTTGCCATAGCTTTCTTCCCCAGGAGCAAATGTCCACCTTATATTACACAGCTATTACTTTAAAAAAAACCAGTAACAACAAAATCCATAAATGTTGAGTGGAAGCATACATTTCATTTTATAAATAATTCGTCCCTCAACCTTTCTCATACAATTCAGTAATGAATGAAGACTGAAACTGACAGTTCTTTGATTAAAAAAAAAAGATCAATCAAGGATTTTCATTTTTTAAAAAAATCTAGATACAACACAATTTCTGTTCTGAGCTGATGATTATCTGCCATGAAGTCATTGTTAGCTATCATATGGATAGATGGTCTCCATGGTAGTCCTTCCATAGCCTGGTCTTCCAATACTGTTCCCAACTTCATTCAAACTGAAGTCTATCTACCTTGAGTTAGTTGTCCTCTTATTCTCTTTCCTTCTACCTTTCCTAACATTGGGGGCTTCTCCAGAGGCCTAACTCTTCTCATAAGTAGGATAATTTGAGCTTGGTCATTTGTGCCTTGAGTTAATTATTCTAAATTAAAAATGGTTAATCCAGGTTTATGAGGTGCATATGCTCCCATCCTTTGTTTTCATTTAATTTCCAACTATAAAATTCCATCAAGACAATTCAACAGCACAATGTTCAGCTTCTTCTTCTTGTTTTTACATAGAAAGTAGGCCTGTTAAAGCTTTCCAAGATTTAATGCATCTTTTTTTTTTTAATATTGCTTATTATTTCCTTCCAAAGAATGAGGAAATAAACTTGGAGCCTGGTCTTTTCTATTGCAAATATTTTATTCTAAGAATAGGCAAGAATTACTCAGAAGTATTTTGGAACACATTTCTGCAACAAAGATGTTTAATCCTTATGTTGGTTGAGTGTCTCGCCAAATAAATTTAGGCTGAGGTCGAAGACTGCTGTCATTTCTCTTGAGTGCTGCACTCTTTAAAAGGAAAATACAGACACACTTCCAGATTCATTGATCAGCAGAGTTGAACATGATCATTTATTAGTCTGCACTTTTGCCTTCCCAGGAAATTAATAGTGTTCGCTTTAGAGTACAGCTTGATGTAATCAGAAGAGGATTCACTTACTCTTAGGTTGACACAATATTTTTTCCTCCCACAAATGGTTGTGTGCAACAAATTGCAACCACGATTTCTTTGAAAAATGTGCAAGAAACATTGACAGTCATGTATTAAATTGCCCTTTTCTCTTCCATATTCTAACAGAGGAGTGGGTTCTTTTGAGATTTAACATGTGGGTTCTAAGCTTTGTTTTCTTACAACCGTAATCTCCATTCCAATGACAATGCCTGAAATTTGGTGGCTTGTGGCTTCCTGCCATTTTTAGGTAGGGAGTACTCCCAAATTAAGGCCCAAAGAGACTTCGTCAAATAAAGAAAATATGTTCAAAACCATGTTCCTTGAAAAAAAATATTTGAGAGAAAAGGAGTAGATCTTGATTCTGCCTAGATTGCCTTGCTTGCCCGCTGTGTTCTAGGTTCTCAGAAAAAAAATACATTAAAATTATGTTAATATTCTAGCCAGCACAATACAGTCTTTCCCTTTTCTAAATGTCTAACATTGTTTATGAAGTGAAGAGCAAGTTGCTCTCTTAAGTTTGTACCAAAAAACACCATTAAGGTATTTAGTATTTAGGACTTACTGGAAAGCCAAAGAACAGAAACATTGGTTGCAAATACTTTTCTTGGGTTCGTGTTTTCCAAGAGGCTGCACATCTCTAGAACTTGTTATCTTTAATCCATATGGAGCAGGGGTGTCAAACTCGGGGGACAGATCCAGCCTGCGGGATGCTTAGATCAGGCCCATGGAAACAGCAAAGGACTGGCCTGCAGTGCCTCTGCCAGCGAAAATAGAGCTCAGGAGGGCTGTGAGCTCCGTTTTCATTGGCAGATGGTTGCTGGAGGTCATCGTAGCCAAAAATGGAGCTCAGAAGCCCATTTCCACGGCCAGAACTCTTGGGCCACCACAGGTGCCCCCAACACGAATGATGTTGAGCTGATCATGCCCACCCCAGCTCTCCAAGGTCAAACACAACCCTGATGTGTCCCTCCATGAAATAGAGTTTGACACAGAGGTGGTATTCAGCAGGTTCTGACCAGTTCTGGAGAACCGGTAGCAGAAATTTTGAGTAGTTCGGAGAACTGGAAAATACTACCTCTGACTGTAGATTTTACAGTATCCTTCCCCTGCCATGCCCACCAAGCCATGCCCACAGAATCAGTAGTAAAAAAAAATTGAATCCCACCACTGGTTTAACAACCCTGAGCAAGTGGATGTGAGGATTAGCAGTGATATTCAGTGCAAAGCAGAAAAGAGTCAAAGCTATTGAGCCTGCTATATCAGCTTTCTCATCCCAAAGTTTCAAATATTGGGACAGAAAAGTTTGAAACATATATAGGCAGCCCTCGACTTACAACCGCAATTGAGCTCAAAATTTCTATGACTAAGTGAGTTATGCCCCATTTTACGACCTGTCTTGCCACAGTTGCTAAGTGAATCATTGCCATTGTTAATGACACATTTGTTAAAAGTAAATCTGGTTTCCCCATTGACGTTGCTTATCAGAAGTTTGCAAAAGGGGATCACATGACCCCAGGACACTGCAACCCTCGTAAATATGAGTCAGTTCACGTGACCTGTAATGGTCATAGTGTGAACAATGGTCATAAGTTACTTTCTTCAGTGCCGTTGCAACTTCGAACAGTCACTAAATGAGCTGTTTTAAGTCGAGGACTCCCTGAATAATAAATATATATTGTACTATGAATACTATATTAATTTTATATGCTGCTCAGCATCTTTGTGATTTGGGCAGCAAAGCCCAATAAATAAACAAAGAAATAAAATTGGCAATGGTGATTTCAGCTTCCGTGGTCAAATACTGGGGACTGCTGAGGTCCACAGGCCCAACATTTCCTTCAACATTTCCAGTGCTGATGCAAGAATTGTCACTACTGCATTGTGAATATCTCTGGTGTGGTTTATATATTTAGTTGCTCCACTTGGGGTCAGAAGATTTCTATTTGAAGAAAAGGTCTATAGCATCACTACTTTGTTCAGCCTTATATAGCCAGTTAGGTAGAGCTCTGTGTCTATAAAATTATTCTCACGCTAGGTGGAGATGAAGTAAAGCTCATATCAGTCCGAGCAAATGAATTAGCGTAGCTTAGAAGTTATGATAACAGAGTATTCCAATGCCTGTTTAAAGATTATTGTGTTGACTGTTCTCGCCCTCTCCTCATTATTCTAGTGTCATAATATTGTTACATTCTCAGCATGACTTCTGATTAGCCAAGATTAGTTTGTATACTATGAAAATATTAAATTGTTCATGAAACTCCAGAAGGTTATAACTATCAACAGTAGTGAGACATAATAAAAATGCATAGCTTAATTCGATGGAAGATGAAGTAGTAATAGTAGCAGTAACAGAAATAGATTTGAAAGAAATATTTAGAAATCAACATTTTGATCAGTCTCATAGTCCCATAGTGTTCCTGTGTCATCAAAGGAAATAAGTTCTCAGTTTTTATTGAAATGAATTATACTGTGGAATATAATCTTGATATTTTGTTCTTTTCAGGCTGCTAAATTCCTACGTTAGGAATGCTACACAATCGAAACTACTCTTTAATTGTGAAACTCAATTCTTAATGTGCTCCAACATAGCCATCTTGAATATGCACAATGAATTGTTAGGTAGTAAATGGTCTTTCAAATCATTGCATGCTACTATAGAGAAAATTCAGAGCCTTTTTCCTCATTTTTTTTGAAACTTAAGAATTATGCTAATACAGGTGGTCCTCGACTTGCTACTACAATTGAACCCAAAATTTCTGTTGTCATTAATCGACTCATTAATTAAGTGAACTTTGTCCCATTTTATGACCATTTTCACCACAGTTATTAAGTGAATCATTGCAGTTGATAAGTTACTGACATGGTTGTTAAGTGAATCTGGCTTCCCCATTGACTTTGCTTGTCAGGAGATCACAAAAGGGGATCCCAGGATCTCAGGACATTGCAACTGTCATAAATAGGAATCAGTTGCCAAGGGTCTGAATGTTGATCTCCTGACCATGGAGATGCTGCACTTTTCATAAGTGTGAAAACTGGTCATAAGTCACTTTTTTCAGTGCCACTGTAACTTTGAATAGTCACTAAATTATTCAACTAAACTGTTGTAAGTTGAGAACCATCTGCACTTTGTCAACTAGGAGAAGAGAGAGTGTCATCTATTTTTAAGACAACACAAAAGAGTTAATTCTTGTTAGCTTTTTGGATATCTTCAAGGAAATGTTTTTGATACACCCAATGTTGTATTGAGCAATAGGGTTGGGAGTTTAACCAAACGGAATGGTACACAGATTGGTTTTTAATGAGCAATAGTTCCGATTTTTATTAGGGCTGCTAGAATTCTAGTAATGGTGCTAATTCATTGCGTGTTTGTGTCTTATTTCTAGTGATTGCCTGACAAACCCTGAATAAAAGTTTTTTAGAAGTGCTTTGGCATTGTCTTCTTCCTAAGGCTGAGAAAGAATCACTTGCCCAAACTCACTCAGCTGAATTGTATGCCTAAGGGCAAGACTTACAGTCTCATGGTTTTTAGTCTGGTGCTTTAATCATTAGAACAAGCTGGCTTTGTTTATTAATCACTACTTTATTAAAATTATATGTTAATTTATTGTCTCACATTCTTTTACATCACGTTCTGTTCAAATATTGTGGGTTTTAACAAAGAGCTTGCTTTATTGTGCTATTCTTGTATTTTAGGATTTATTGAAGGCATGTAAGCTTTTTTTATATATTAAGAAATCTTCATTACATGTGTTTGCACAGGGAAGTAGCATGTTCTTTGCGTATAATAAGTGATATTTTTATATTTGAAGAATTAAGGGACAATTACAGAGAAAGACTTTTTGTTCAAAATCTTGAAGAACTTTTGGAGTTTTGATTATCTAAATCAGGGGTCTGAACTTTGAACTTTTGATTATCTAAATCAGGGGTCTTAAACTCGTGTTGTCATGGTGTCATCACGTGGCGTATCGTCACTTTTTTCCCATTCGCTAAACGGGCGTGGGCATGGCCGGCGCATGATGCATCTGCCCCGCGGGCCATGAGTTTGACAGCTCTGATCTAAATGAAACAAATGGGAATAGGTACAATGACACTAAAAGAGATGCAAAAGAGAATAAGACAATTTGGTAGCATCTGAACCGTTTGAAGTTACAACCATGCTGAAAAAAGAGTTTTATGACTAATATCTATGGAGATTGTCACTTATCCAGGTCATAGTTGTCCCAAAGGTGCTTTTTCAAGAGGCAACTGGACTTTCTAATTTTTCTTTGAAGAGATGAAGAAGCTTCTTTGGTGAGAAGCAAAATGCCTTCACAGAAAAAGCAGAAAGTCCAGTTGCCTCTTGAAAAAGCACCTTGGGATTTTATGACCAATGTACGCATTTTGAACTTTGCAACTTATGAACCTTAATCACAAAGCATTACAATTTGATATACATTATCCTGTACAGTTGGTACTGTTGTCGTTATCATATTGGAAGTACCGAGACCTTTCAGGTTGAAAAGATTAATCGGCGACATCACCGCTGCCCAGTGGAAGCCTAGTTGGGGGCTCCTTTCATGTCCTCATTGGTACCTCAATCATATGTTTGCCATTGCAATTGATACCCATTGGTTTTTTTCCCTTATTCCCCCCCCCCCCTTTTGAAGATCACAGAGATTGGAGAGGGAGGCATTACAAGACAGCAAGCAGGCATGCAATAGGAAATACAGATTGAAAGGAATATGCCCTAAACAGAAAGATTGCTTACACAAGTGGGGGGGAGGGAGGGAAAAAAATGTTATAGGCAATCTCTCCTACTAATCCATTCCTCTGTCCCTGCAGAGTGAACAGATTGGAGAGAAAGGGATTATAAAAGAGTAATCAGGCATGCAATGAGGAATTCACTGGGCTATTTGCATATGGCTGAAGCTGGGGGCTGATGGTGCCACTGTATTCCTGATATGTTTTCCCTATTGTATGCCTGTAATCCCTTCCTTCAATGAATTAATTTCCTTTTTGCTAATTATTCCAGGATCAGAGGGAGCATTCAAACAGCAGGAGAGTGATTAGGAGGAAAACCAGCTGAAGGTGTGAAACTGATTAGTCTAGCAGCTATTCCAGAGTCAGGATGATTATTCCAAAAAGTGTGGGATTGGAGAAAAGGAAAGTACGGTTGCAGTCACATGATTTCCCACTTAGAGACAGCTTTGCTTAATGACATGGTTACTGGTCACTAAATGAAGACTACTTGTTCTTATCTGGAACAGTAGCACTTTGAGTAGTGATCTGTGAATTAACATGTACATAATCCATTTGGAGCATTCAGAAGTTAAGAATTGTTGGGTTGGAGACTCACCAACCTGTATAATACATTATAAACTCCTTTAGTAGCTTTATGCTCCATAGTTAACAATTTAATTTAGACTTGGAAATTTATTAGAAAACAATAAAGATGTTTCAACACAAGGTAATGTAGGACCCCCCAGGAGAACTCACTATATCATCATCACTGTAAACCAGATTTCAGGATTATATTTAAATAACTGCACTATGATAATGGAGCTCAATTGTCCTTGGAATTACTATTTTATAACACATTAAAACCAGGTCTCTATCTACCACATAAGAATGAATTTGATTTATCTCATACTGAAACTTTGCCACAGATGCTATATGGCTATCCAGTTTCAATATCAAAGATAGGAGGTTCTGGAACTGAAAAATTTGAATTTTGGGGAGTTCAATTCCACGAAGAACAGAAATATTTCCTATTCTTGGGAGTCTAACTCCCAGAATTATTATTCTTTGAATCCATCTTTGGATGCTTCTCAATATGTAGTTCAATGTAACCTGGACACATGTAGGGGTACTACACAAATTTTTAGGAAAGGACAGTTGGTTTGTTAGTTTTCTAAAGGCAGTGTAGAATGTGAGCAATGAGAAGTGAGATTTGTCTGAGGATTTTGGTGCAAAGGGAACTCATACGTATGCAGAAACTCAGAAAAATGGGTAATGTGATATTCTTCCATTAGCATTGAATGCCCTGGTAGCATTCCAAAACTACAAATCAGTTGAAAGACAAAGAGGGTGGAAGAATGAAATACTATTGTAACTGGGTGCCTAAAGTAACATGGATGGAATTTATGCTTTATTTAATATCGAAAGCTCTGCATCTAAAAAGTTTTGATACTTAAATTTTGTATCTGAAATAAGACAGTGTTGTTTAAAATCAAGATCAAGTTCTATACACAGTAACTTTTTTAAGTTAGTCTGATGGAAACATATAAAATCAAAATGAAGTTCTATATACTATATATACTATATAGTATAGTATATATACTATATATATAATATATAGTATACTATATATATATATATATATATATATATATATATATATATATATATATATATATATATATATATATATATATTTAACTTAAACCTGAAATAATGATTCATGCCTTTCTGCTGTTTGAGTGTATCAAAATGTTTTTGTCCTTGAATGTTTCAATGAAATTAAAAAACTGAATCATGAAATTAGAATCATTTCCTTTATAAAGTAGCATGTTAATATAAGTTTTTAAAATTTACACATTCCAATTATGTATTCATTCTGTAAAAGTGAATATGAACATAAAGTTAGAAAATTCTTCTTTGGTTATCAATTTTTACAAAGGTCATAACTTTTTTAACAATAGATGGTACAAAAATTAATTTACCTCATATAACTTTCATACATGTTATGTTTTTACAGTGAGAGAAAAACGGAAGAGCCTCTACATAAACCATGTAAGTAAAAAAATATTACATAGCATGTCTAAAATATACAGTAAACCTGTTGATCTCCACACCTCCATCATATGTAGACTTTGAATAAAATGAACTAAATTATACTTAAGTCTTCATATGCAAACAGAAGACAAAGCTTGTTCCTTCTAAAATGATTTGAAATTTAATGTTATCTGTCTCATTATATAATTGGTTTTTTTTACATCATCAATGTTATATAAATCATTTATATAATTATTCAAATGACATATGAAGCAATTACATAGATTAGGTCAGTTAAATAATATGGACTTAAAGACTTTACTTGTCAAAATATCAACCAAGAATTCAGTGTAGCAGAATTTTTATGGTATTCGATACCTGAAAAAGAGACATTAATGCATTCAGAATTCTGGGGCTTACAGACATAAGTTTGTTACAATGCTCTGTAAATTTCAGATCATGTTTTAAATACTTTCAAAAATTACATGGTTCTGTGTCTCTCCCTCCACCCCACCTTCTGTATTTATGTCTGTGATTGTTGGATTCACTCTAATACTTAATTATTCTGTTACTGGGGGGGGGTTGTATTTGTTTTGCCTGTTGATGATCAGACCATGAAGGAACAAATATGGGTCTATATCCAGTATAAGAATATTCAGGATCTAGATGTCTGCAACTAAGCCATTTCCACATTCCAAATGTCAATTAAAATCCCAACATGGTAACAAACTTATGTCAATCCCTAAGATCTTTCCACCAGAGGTATTGAGTTTCTTTGGTTTCTTGGGTTGGCTTTGAGTCTGGCCTTCATTGCCATGGCAGTTAACCATTCCTGATCTTCTCCTAATATGGACTTTTTGCATGTTTTTTGCAAAATAATCGGCTTATGTGATGCCCCAAAATAATCTCAGAAAAACTGGATAGAAAAATTAATTTTGCTGATGCTACTGAACTTAAATAGTACACAACAGCTGGCCACAGCTGGTTCCTCCCTCCCTGCTTGATCAAGGTAATGAAATCTCAATATGTGGATCTTCTTGGGTTGGCCTCAGTAAAGCCTTCATTTCCATGGCAGCTAACCATTTATGATCCCCTCCTAATATGGAAATGTTGCATGTTGACTTCCAAAATAAGAGCTTGCATGATGCATCGTCCCCAAAACAATCTCAAGGAAACCGGATGGAGAGATTTGTTTTGCTGACACTGCAGACAACAGCTGGACAAAGCTGGTCATGCTGCATGGTCAAGGTAGTGATATCCTAAAGTTTGAATCTTCTTGAGATAGCCCTGAGTAAGTCCTTCATTGCCATGATGGCTAACCATTCTTAATCCTTCTTTTATGGAACTGTTGCATGTTGACCTTCCAAGTTAACTGTCAGGGTTCCAAGTAAAAGGCCCAACGCAATCAAAACCCAGAGGCCAAGGTGCTCCTCTAAATCCAAATTTATTAGACATGTCAAATTGGCACATCTGGTGAAAACCTGACTCTGAAGGTCCAGAGGTTTTCCCCACCCAAATTAAAAAGTAAAGGTCTTTCCCCACCCCCCCAGTCCACACGTCCATCACTTGATCCAACCAATCACAGTCACAACTCCAATTGGTTTCAGTCTATGCCTCCCCAGCACCTGATAAGAACATCCTTGTTCCTAGGAGAAAGAATTTTATTTTGGCTACAAGTCCCCAGCTATCCCTACTCCCCCTCTTCCATTTCCACAGCTGCAACCAGCCTTGCTATGGAAGCACTGAATGCTCCAAAATGGCTTCAGGGTTGACATTAATGGCTTGCGTGATCATCCCCGAAACTATCTCTGGAAAATCAGATAGGAAGATTTGTTTTGCTAATACGGTTGAATTTCAATAGCACAAACAGCTGGCCAACGGTCAGCATGCTCATAGTCAAGGTAATGAAATCTTGAATTTTGGATCTTCTTGGGTTGGCCCTGAGTAAGACCTTCATTGCCATGGCAGATAATCATTCTTTATCCTTTTCTAATATGGAGCTGTTGCATGTTGACCTTCCAAATTAATGGCTTGCATGATTCTCCCCAGAACAATTTCAAGAACATCGGATAGGGAGATTTGATTGCTGACACCATTGAACTTCAATAACACATAACAGCTGGCCAAAGTTAGTTGTGCCACGTGATCAAGGCAATACAATTCTGAAGTCTGAAATAAGTTGGAGTCTGAAATAATTTGATTTTAAATAAGCATTGCATGGTTCTCTTCTTATATTAATTCCCTATAATTTCTCAGTTTTTGGATCAGAATTGGGAGACGCAGGTTCAAGTCCAGCTTCAGCCCTGGAAAACGACTAGATGATTTGGGGGTCAACCACTCTCTTTCAGTAACTTCCCAGGTTGCAGTTCTTAGGAAAACTGCCAGGGGGTGTGCTAAGTATGAGACTTTAGCCTGCTAGAAGAACGGCAGGATAGAAATCAAATCAAATTGCAGTCAGTTTAAGATCCATAATTTCTCATGAAAGTTTAAGCAGAATTGGCAGTAAGGGGTCACAATTGCCATCTTCCAGAAAATGAGGGCTGCTATCCACAAGACATGATTCAAAATGAATGAGATGGGTCCACATACATGAAGAGAACTGGTATTATTTTTGGATTTTAGGGTTGTTATTGTTAAGCTTGTATGAAGGTTTACAGTGAAAATAATTTCAGCTGTAAATAACAAGAAAGTATCTATTCCTTTTTGGTTTCTACATGGTCAAGGGCCCACACATGGCTTAAGAGCTCCAGGTGATGCGTTTCTTTTAGCAGTCTGTTGTAGACAAAGCAAGCTGGTTTTGCTGCTACTATTCCAATCCTGCTTTTTCTTGTTCTTTCAAATGCAACTTAACGCTTTTAAAAGAAAATGAGTTAAAGCATAACAGGTGCTCAAATTTTGGCACCATTTAGATGTATTGGGGGGGAAATCCTATTGTGCAAGTGATGAAATACTGTCATTATTTTTTAAAATGTTTTATACAGGCCTTAATTTTACTTTAAACCAATGTTTCCTAAACTGTGTTAAAATATAAAGTTTGGGAAGAGAAACTACTCCTCTAAGGCGAATATAACATTCCTCCTGAAGACCACAAGTAATAATTTCCCATTCCTTTGATTCCATTTCCCATATTTTGATTCATTCATAGTTGTAGGTCTTTTGGCAGCTTATTTTAACCATACTCTTTTCAAGTAACGTTCTCACATTTTTAAGCAAGATTTATGGAGATCAAAGGGAAGAGGTTACCAGCATTTTAACAGCTGAACTATTTCCCATGTGAAATGAATTTATCCTCTGATTCATTACACTGGAGACTTTGTTTTTTTCTAAGAGACTTCCTGAAATCCAGTCAGATGCAGTTTTTTTCCCCACTGATAACAGAACAGCTTGCAGCTGGGTATCTATGGAGATTCTCAATCATCCAGGTCATGGTAGTCCCAAAGGTGCTTTTTCCAAAAGGCAACTGGATTTTCTTGGTTTTCTTTTTCCTTTGAAAACATTTTGCTTCTCATCCAAGAGAACTGAAGAAGTTTTTTTTGAATGAGAAGGGAAAAAACCCACAAGAAAATCCAGTTGCCTTTTGGAAAAAGTATCTTTGGGATTTGCAACTGGGTGAACAGAACAGAATAACAGAGTTGGAAGGCTTCTTGGAGGCCTTCTTGCCGAACCCCCTGATTAAACAGGAGAACCTATACTGCTTCAGACAAATCGTTGTCTGATCTCTTCTTAAAAACCTCCAGTGTTGAAGCACCCACAATTTCTGTCACTCCATTGATTAATTGTCAAGAAATTTCTCCTTAGTTCTAGGTTGATTCTGTCCTTGATTAAATTCCATTCATTGCTTCTACTCCTGCCTTCTGATGCTTTGGAGAATAGCTTAACTCTCTCTTCTTTGTGACAGACCCTTAGATATTGGAAGACTGTTGTCATATCACCCCTAGTTCTTCTTTTCATTAAACTAGACATACCCAATTCTTGCTGATTGATGGATGAATTATATACCACCGAGTCTGTATCAGCTTGCTGCTGTTCTTCCTCTTGTTCTCTTTCCTACCATCCTTCCAAAGCTCAGAGTCTTTTCTAGACAACTAGGTCTTTACATAATATGTCCTCAGGAAGGTGTACCCATAACCATCTTCTAAATCAATGGTGTCAAATTTGTGGCCTGCGGGCTGGATGCGTCACGTGTTGGCCATACCCACACTTGGTTTAGCGAAGAGGGAAAAAGTTATGATATGTCATGTGACAATGCCGTGATGATGGGTGTTTGACATCCTGTTCTAAATCTTTATCAGTCAGGATCTGATCATTGCAGAAAATTTAGGAAACTTATTGTGTCTTCTCTGTCCCATGAAATCTTATTTACAAGAACCAATGAAAAAACAGCTTTTGTTGGTTCCATAGATGTGGTTTTGGGATGATGTTAGATTAGAGTACTATTGTTATAAACTTTGGGTTAGATTAATATTTCCATACTAAATTCAATGAAGTTAGCCATAATTTTTGGCAAGAACTGCAATTGAATGAGATTGGAATCCTATGCCTAGCTATCAGGAACAATATTATTGAACCCATAGAAGTCCACTATAGTTCTTCACATACTGGTGACTTTTTTCAGAGCCGCTGTAACTTTGAACGGTCACTAAATGAACTGTTGTAAATTGAAGACTACTTGTAGCAATATTCCAGATTTCTTTAACTCTTAACAATTTTTAGAAGAGGGAGAAAAGCAAGCTGAAGTTTGATGACGTTGCATAGTGTCTCATGAAATCAATTGAATAGCAAATATACACCATCTTTCTCCAATCTCATGGCACCAGGTATGTTGTGCAAATTAAGCATGAGTCAGCAGTATGCTGCAGCTGCCAAAAGAGAAAGATCTAAACATGAAATAAAGAGGAATTTATTGGACCTGGAAATTATTAATCCTATCTCTTAAGAGTCACTGGATGTTTCCAAGTAAATGCTGTACAGCAGCAGATTGCATGCTGTGGTTAAAGAATGCCTGCCTTAGGTAGGGTTGAAGTAAAACACCTTCACTATGATTATGTGATTAGCAAAGTTTTACTATCTAAAAAAGAGTAATGGGCAGCATTTCATATAATGGTTAAGATGGCACATCTCAATAAAGTTGACTTAAGCATACCTTATTGGGTAAGCCATACTTGGTTCAAATTGCACAACTTAGTAAGTCATTAATCCATAGTTTATAGACCACAATGACTCAGTATACATAACGCAACATGCTAAGCCTCAAATTACCCTAGTGTTGTGTGAACTTAAGTCATAATGTCCCTTATTGTTCCTATCTTTTATCATTATAGTTTTAAGTAAGAAAGAGGGGGAGCCAAATTGTTCAGAATATTTCTATGCAATGACATCTTTTTCACCTTCTGAATGTAGGATATACAAAGATGAATACTGTTAAGTTAGCATCACGTTGATGGGAAAAAATTATGAAGGCTTCCTGTCTCCCCTTTTTTATCTGATGGCAGAAGCCTGTGTTACACTGTTAAAATAAAAGGCGTTAATTCCAGATTCTCATCAGCCAAATGCAAGCATACGGTATATATTTTCTGTTTTATCTTCCATTAAGAATCCTCCATTATGTAAGAACGTACATCTTGTTTCTTTCATATGTAGGTGCTCCATCTAACTATTTCACTTTGAAGAATAGACTGATATATTGTGAATAATCTTTTCATCTGAACAAAGGGCAGAGAAAGTGTGACTACTGTGTAATTCTCTCTGACTTTTGCCAGGTTATGTTGACTTGAATGTATCCAGGCATCTGCTAGAGACCCAGAGAAGCTATTTATTGCATTAATATTTTCTAGGAAGGAATGATGTTGGCATCACATTACTGGTACTGTGGTTTTTTGTATGCTTTCTTTTTTCTTTTTTTCCTAGCATCCTCCTGGTCAATTGAGAAGGAAATACAGTTCCTGTTCTACTATTTTTCTGGATGACAGTACAGTCAGTCAGCCCAACCTCAAGTATACAATTAAATGGTAGGTATGGAAGCATTCCATTGCTGAAAAAAAAAATTACACACACACACTCACATTGTTTTGCATTGTTTCTGAATATTGTTTCCAGCAGTAACATTCTAGAAAATGGAACACCTAATATGGATTGTTCTATATGAAATTATGACAATGCCAAATTAATGGTACTTCTCACAGTCCATTGCAGCAGGGCCACAGCCATATAATCAAAATTCAGGTACTTGGCAGTCCACCTACATTTACAACCACATGGGCACTTCAACTTGTCTTCCTGCTTTCCCCACCCCCTCCTCTGACCTTTTGGCTACCCTAAACTCCATGACTTCTCTGTCTGCCTTGGACAAGGGAAGGCATGGCTTCTGGAAGCTGACCAGCAGCTGCCTTGTGAAAGGCCAGAGACATTGTCAACAATGTGGAGGGAAGAAGATGGCGAAGGCCAGATGGGCCCCACATGACCACCTGGGTGGAGGGCAGCACAGTGCAGGGTGGCAGAAGTGATGAAATGCAGGCCCACCAAAACGGCAGAGATGGAAGGGCCGTAATTAAATGGGGGAGTTGGGGCTGGGGCAAACCGAGCCAGGAATGGTTTGGATTGGGGTAGATTTCACCTAATACCTGGGTGGGATTTATTTAAAGACCAAGGTGGGGATTGCCAGGAGCGTCATCGCTTAGTGATATATATGGTCATATAGTATCATGCTTTGTAACCACATTGCTTAATAACTGAAATTCTGGTCCCAATTAGCTTTGTTAAGGATTACTTGTAAATGGTTGCAGAAACACTCTGGGGTGTATCTACAGATTTCATGTAGTGGAAATTAGTGGAATGGTTAAGATTGAGACTTGGGGGGAAAATACATTTTTCCTCACTTTTCCTTCAGCTTCAAATGTAAGCAAAGGATATAGAGGGCCCTAAATAGATTGCCACACACATCCTTAATAGCTTAAATTAGAGAAGTTCTTTTGTTGAAAGTTTGCCTATTGTGGTAAGGTTGCAGTTGAAGTTTTAAAATACGTAATTTTAAAATTGGCAATTTTCTTAGGAAGACAGCATTTGGATGTCTGTTAAATGAGTTCAAACATATTTTCTTCTTGCCTTCCTTCCTGTTTGTTAATGCCACAGCTGCAAATATATTTTTGTTTTTAGTTAACAATTCCAAAATAAATTTTTGTGTCCTTGGATTAATCTAAAGTTTTACTTAAAAGAGTTTCTTCTGATGCCTTTTCTTTTTTTGGTCTTTTTTTGTTGTAAATTTTCAAACGCTGAGATACTTTTGGAACTGCCTGGTTGTTTTGATAATCATTTCTTTTTTTACTGCAGTGTTGAAGATAGTTATGACTGCCTTGATAGATACAGATGCACCACCAAGGAGTAGTTCCCATCGTTTTTTAGCTGTGCTTGTGTGGGGCATGGATATTGCCAACAGCCATCAAAGCTTTGATAATTGGCTCAGAGTTTTAATGTTTATGTGGATGCAGATGTATTCCAAGCCAAAAACCGCAAAATCAGATTACTATTCTCTATTTTTTTATCTTGCACAGTTGCGTCTCACAGCTTTCATAGCATTCAAAATTTAAATATATTGCTTTTCTAAAAAATGGTATGAATTTTCAGAAGGGCCATAGATATTTCTGCCAATGATTTTTGAAGCCCCATGAAAAACAAATTATAATACAATTGGAACATTATTTTGCCTTAATTTATATGTCATAGAATTATGATTATTTGTAAAGCTCTTCTGAGGAAAAATTCTTCCTTTATCGTTATTTATTAGTTGGAAGTTAGAAATCTAAAAAAAAATCTGGACACTGAATAATTGATAAGGCATTGTCAGCAAATAGACATAATGAAATCCCTTTGCTGATTAAAGTTGTCTATCTTCACCACACTATGTAGACATAAACTTTGTCTTAATATGTTGCCTGGTGCAGTATCTCTGCACTGTACTAAGACTTACCATTCTAACTGTTCTGACAGCAAATGGACTTTTATCCAACAAAGTCCCTTATTTCATATCCTTGTTCGTTATCTCTTTCATCTAATTCAGAACATGTACTTATATCTATTAATTTTTAATACTTATTTTTAGAGCTTCCTCTCTTTCAAAATTTACTGTTTTGTCATTCCTACTGCTCTCTGTGTAATTTTCTGCAAAACAATATACTATTGCTTCACTTTATTTCTTTTCTTTTTCCATTTGGGGTCCTTTGTACATCCTCTAAGGCCTATGTTGTTAGTTTTTATAATCTATCCAACTGCATCTAAGTTGCAGAGCTATATAGATAATTGTGGCAACTGTTTTGCCAAAGATGTTTCTTAAAAATTATTATTTTTGGTGCTCTCAATGTCCTTCTCTCCCTTGAATTCTTTCTTTAAAACTCTCCTTCTTTTAACTGGCCTACATTTGTATAGATATAATAATAGCCTGAATTTTTATATATGTAATAATAGTTTGAAAAGGCTATTTATATGGTATTATGTAGGGACAAAACCAGCCCCAAAGGAGGATTATCTTAGACAGTGAAGACTACCTGTTTTATCAGCACAAGTTGTCCTCGATTTACAACAGTTCACTTAGTGACCATTCAAATTTACAATGCTGAAAAAAGTGACTTGACCATTTTTCACACTTACAACCGTTGCAGCATCCCCACAGTCATGTGATTTACAGTTGGGATGCTTGACATCTGTCTCATATTTATGACGGTTATAGTGTCCCAGGATTATATGATTCCCTTTTGCGACCTTCTGACAAAGTCAATGGAGAAGCCAGATTCACTTAACAACAGTGTTACTAACCTAACAATTGCAGCATTTCACTTAACAACTGTGGCGAGAAGAGTCATAAAATGAGGCAAAACTTCTTTAACAAATGTCTCACTTAGCAACATAAATTTGGAGGTCAATTGTGGTTGTAAGTTGAAGACAACCGGTGCCTATCTTCCTTGTTCCCTATGCTGTGTTGTAGTATCTTGTACTATTATCAACATTAAACTAAGATGCAGTTGTTGATCCAGTCATGTATAGCTGGAATGAGGGAAGGAAATATCCATTTAAAACATTTTTTGTTTGTTTATTTAATCAAATATATATAGTTGCCCATATTAATAGAAGTAACTGGGTGGCATACATATTCTTGTTTTCAGGCAATAAAATGCCTTGATCTTGGCCTGAAATTGATGACTTCGGTGAAGTTGATACATTCAGTACAGTTTTCTACAGCTTATCCTTTTTGCTTTTATTGATCTCCATCTTTTGGTTAAAAAAAAATTGGTTGAATGGGCCCCCTCAAACGTTTGACTTAGTTGTAAAGTTTAATATTAAGATGCGGTATATTCAATATGTATTAAGACACTAACTCTGCATTTTCTTTTATAGCGTAGCTCTTGCAATATACTACCATATCAAAAAAAGGTAAGTTTGAATTTGAAAACAGTTCAAATACTAATTCATTGTTTTTTCCTCTGTTTTTTTTAAATTTCACTGCCTTATAAGGCAGTTTGCAAAGCAGAGATACTTGATGTGAATATTCAGTGCTACTGCATACGTAGCCTTGAATATGTTGTAATCAGAACTGAAACAGTACATACTCTTTCTACCCAAGGATGTTCTGGGTAACCAGGGATGGTCAGTAATGAGGAAAGAACCACATAATGGATCATGTCCATTTAGTTCCATAATCCCAAATCCCACAACAAGGTACAGAGAAACTGTTCTAATGGGATCATGGATGAAGACCTTAAAATATAGCTGATTTATATTAAGACTCAAAGTTGGTATAAATTTTTTAATAAAAAAAATAAAGCTTCATGCTTCCTTGTATAGTTCTTATAGACAAGACTGTTAAGTAGTAAATTATATGGATATAATTCAAAACCAACATCCTTATTCACATATTGCCATTCATGTAGTAAATCTTAAGATCCATAGATTTCTCCAATATTTGGGTACTGGTGACCAGATATGGAATATTGACACATGCAGATACAGTTGTGCAAAGCTTTTAATTAGATATGACATTTTATTTTACTGCCTTTATTTTTTTTCCTGATAATTGTTGCATTGGTGGATGGAATTTGTCACCAAACATCAACTGAGCAAAAAACAAATTGCTTGAGATTATCTTTTCTAGTCCATTAGGATGGATCCTGCTGGAAGACTTCCTAATTCTTTTGTTGTTTGTCTTGGACAGGTGACTATTTTTTCAACCAAAACCTTAGATTACAACTATCCATTTAATTTGTTTTTTAAAAAATCAAGTGGATTGTGGACCCTAATGGGAAGCATAAATGTTTTCTGTAGACACACTGATGCTCTTAATCGCAGATATAACTGGCAGTCATAGAAAAATATAGAACACTAAAAACCTTTAGTTCTCCAAACCTCTTCTGTCATTCTGCCACGAAATTATATGGATTTGAGCTCATTTCAAAGGAGTACCTTTTTAAATTCACTTGAAGCCCATCTTCTAAATGGAAGTTTTGTCCAACATTTGTACCTCTGAAAACATAAATGTTACTGAACTAGCATTCATGGAGTGTGGACAGAAGGAATAGAGTAGGAGTAGAATAGAATAGAATAGAATAGAATAGAATAGAATAGAATAGAATAGAATAGAATAGAATAGAATAGAATAGAATAGAATTCTTTATTGGGCAGGTGTGATTGGACACACAAGGAATTTGTCTTGGTTACGCTTATATGGTTACGTTTCCTATAGTTTTCCTGTCCTTTCAAGATTCTTCTGTCCCCATTTACTGCATTATGTAGGGTACAAAATACGATCTAAAGATGGGTGCTCTCACCCTAATTTTGAGGACTCGGGAGAAAAGTTGGACATGAATAGTTGACAAAGAAGAGCAGTATTATCAAACAAAAACAAAAAACAAAACTACAGAAGTTTTCTGAATCTGATTATCCTTGCCCCAGTGTGATGTACATGTGCCCTCTACTGTTACCTTGGAAGTATTGTAACATTCCCTAATCAGTAACCATCTAGCCATGTAAGAGAGATCCATCTAAAGTCAACCAAAAGTCTAATTTACCCGGCATTCTTTCTGCTGTGATCATCAGCTACATGCCGATTGAACAAAGCTCCCCAGCAGTTTATGAAGGCAACCACTATGCAATTATTGCTAAGCAATTATTGTGTGTGGGATGGAACAAAGAACTGCTGTGTGGCAACTGACCCCATAATTATATTTTAGTATTTCTACTTATATTGGCATCTAATGAAGGCAATGGATGGCAGAAAGTTTAAAAGCCCTAGTGCTTTTTTGATAAATTGTTCTTTAAAGTGCATTCTTGTTCCTCTCCTCCATCTCTCCCATCCCTAGTTTGATAGGGGGAGACACTATGTAAGTAAAGCAAAACAATGCATTTGTGATGGATCCAAGCTTGTTTAGGATCATAGGGATGAGTTGGAAATGGCTTTCAGTTAAAAAATAAGCGTATATACCAATCTATCAAAAAGAACACAATTGAATTAAAAGAAAGAAAAAGCTGTGCTGTTTTGTTCCTGTCCAGTCAGTAAAATGTCCTTGAACTCACGCTTTCATTCCAACAAGGATTGCTCTTGTAAATTTTATTTTAAAAAATCTCACAACTACTTTCATTTTTGGAATAAAGAGAGATTCCACTCTTATGTTCTGTTGTAGAGTGAGCTTAACCAAGTGCCATATTTCTTAGCTTGACTGACTGTAGCATCTGGAGACCTTAACACTATCTACATTTTTGCAAATGTCCTTCAAGTCTAAATAGCTTGGCATATGAGTGAGGACTGATTCTTTTTTCTTTTTTTTTAGTGTAGCACCCTCCCTCCCCAGTAGTTTTCCATGGACAAATACAGAACGTCTACTTTTCAATATAGTCCTTACTCCTAGGTCGATAGATCTCATTAGTGTGGCTTCTTTTTACGTGCGACAAGATGAGACTGTTCTAGATCAGCTATTTTTGTAGGGCTTTGAGAAGTGTTTCTCTCCCTTTCTGTTTGTTCAGTAACATTAGCATTGATTCTCTTCTTTTTTTCCCCCACTTCTAGGGACGTAGATGGAACAATGCTCCTAGATATTTTTGATGAAAATCTCCACCCCCTTTCGGTAAAGCTCACTTACATAAGGACAATAACAAAAATTTGGAATTTACGATAACGGTTCTGCTACTTCTTTTCCCTTTACGTCTGCCACTTCTTCCCAAATCATGTGTAACATATTCTCATTTTTAAAAATAATATTATTTCCCCAGAAATCCGAAGTGCCACCAGATTATGACAAACATGAACCTGAACAAAAGCAGATTTATCGCTTTGTTCGGACGTTGTTCACTGCTGCTCAGCTAACTGCCGAATGTGCTATTGTCACCCTGGTGAGTAAACAAAAGATCATGGTTAAAATCCTTAAAACAAAACTAATTTTAGATCCTCCCTTTAAGATTTATATTTGGAGTAAAGATCACATATCATATTTACCTATCCATGACTTCATGTATAAAATAGTTGTCGCAGGTGAGACAAGATACATATAAATACAGATACTTTTAGCTTTCATATACTTTGAATATATTTAACATTTGCATACTATTTTTCTTATCTTTTTATTTATCAGTTAAAAAAAACAGCCTATCTACCTCATAGACGGGTTTTGGGGAATAGATCAACAGTTCTTACTTCTCCTAAATATACACCTATCTACTGCAGACTAAATATTTTCAGTTATCTTTGTTTCTGAGACTCGCAGTGTAAAATCTTTTCAACCTGTCTTATATTTCTTTTTTTCTTTTTTCTTTATTTTTATTATTATTATTTTTTTGCGTTTACATATCTCTTCTCATCTTTAACAACACTGTGCCATCGTTGTTACATATACAGATATCTATATATTTATATGCATTTTTCTTACTATTCTTATTCCTACTAGTCAACCATTCATACCAATTTTCCTAGACCGCATAGTATCAACCTGTATATTATATGCAATATTTGCCCTGATCTCCCCAATTAAACTCTAAATCTGAGGGTCATACATACATTTTATGTTTATTAACTTTTAAGGGATTTTGACTTTATTCTCATATACCAGGTGGTCAAATGCCTTGAGTCATACAGTTGTGCAAAGCTTTTTTTATATGTTATTTTATTTTACTGACATTGTTTTTTCCCTGATAATTTTGTTGCATTAAACTATTTCTTTTCTTTTTTATTGTAAAGACTTGTCAAAGGCTGTAATAATGATATTTGAGTTTATTTGATTTTGCAATATATAATTGTAGTTCAGTTCTTAAATTTCATATTTTTCCCTCTAGCGTTTAAATTATTCTTTCTTTTCCTCTTTCTCCTGAATAATGATGCTATCTGGAGAAATAATTGATTTTGAAGGTTCTCAAGATAAAAAGTAACTTTATTTTTAAGGAAGTTTGGTAAAAATGTTATATGATATATACAAGCTTTTTCCAAAATACCTTTTTTAACAGGCAAGTTCAGTAACTCTGGTAAGCTTTTTATTTGAAGGTATATTTCACCCTTTTAGCATTTCTTTAAATAAAGTAGCTAGGAAAAAGAGAGCAGATTGGAACGATGGCACATGACAAAAAGGAACATTAAATCATTGAAACCAGATCTGCTGCATCCCCATTCCACATTTGCAGTTACTATTTATGAGGGGACTTCATTTTGGTGAGATAAATGGGGTCACAAAAGGTTAAATAAATGGCTCCAATCTAGCTTACAGCCTCTATCTTCATGTCTTCTATTTAGTTAAAAAAAGAAAAACAGCTGTGCTGTCAAACTGTGTGACAAGCATCAAGTCTTCTCTGGGCTTTTGCTTACATTTAACAGGGAGATCCCTTTAATTAAATTAACAAATCGAAACACTTGATTTTCTAGATCTGTTTCGATCTGGGTCTGGATCATAACATGAAGTCCACATTTATTGTTCTGATAGATGAACTCTTAAGAAGAGTGAATAGAGAATGCTTCCTTTTTCTTGGTGATATCATAGTGATTTTGGATAAAAGCAGCCATACTATTCTTGTGGATCATGTTAGAGCAGGTCTGTCAAACTCCCGGCCTATAGGCCGGATACATCATGCACTGACCACTCCCATGCCCAGTTAAGCGGGGGGGGGGAGTCCCGATATGTCACATGACACCCCTGTGTTAGAGAATTAAAGATGGGGATGCTATGATTCTGTTCCTGCATTAAGAGTTGGTTCCCCCATTTTATTCAACATTTTTGCAAATCACTGGAAATGTTTGTCAGAAGCTATAAAACTAGATGTCACTTCCATTCTACTTCTCTCTTCCACTATCATCAAAGGTGCCAAGCGTTGTGATTGGTTCTTGCTTGAACTAGATTGCAGGCATAATGACAGCTTAATTCTGATAATTCAGAAGGGTTGATGGCCTGGGAAGATAGTGGCCAACCAGTAGGTGTTGTTGCTGCCTCCAGAGTGGTACATTTCTTCCCATGAACAAATGCATACTTTGTGGATCCTCTTTGACCCTACTTTGTCTTGTGTGCTGTGCAATAGTAACCTTTAAATCTTATATTCCCGATTTGTCAATGGTGCCCCTTCTTGGGAAGGTCTAATCTGACTACAGTGGTCCATGTACTCTTTAGTACATTATTTAGATTATGTGTTCTTTAATTTTTAGTCTTCTTTCCATAGAAGCTGTTACCTTGATGCCATGTTTTATATAGTTTTATTTATTAGCTATTTATCTAATTTGGAAGCCACCCATTTCCTTCACAGTGGGATTCAGGGCAGGTCACAATTTTATATAATATTTTACTTTGATTTTCATCTTGTTTTTGAAGTTTAATTGTTTTTATGATATTAATTCATGTCATTGACAGTGATGTACTAAAATTTGTAATTTCAAGATAGACACTCTACGATATAGATTGTTGCATATGGATGCGTCATATAGAAATTACTTATAAATTGTTGCATATGGATGCGTCATATAGAAATTACTTAAATAACTTAAATTCTAACCTTAATCTTATTACATGGGTATTTGAAGAATAAATGAATGGTGTGGTGGTAAAAAATACTGTTTTTGTCATCTTCAATTTGACCAAAATTTAAAATAAATAAAATAAAATAGAAACATGAACCATAGGAGGAAAAGATAGAAAGGACAAGGATTTATTTTTCAGTGGGTTAGGGAATTTCCACTCACAACGGATGCTACCATTAAAAAAAAGTAGATATTACTGTACTGTTTTCCTTTTGGCCTTGATTTTTTATTGAGAACTATAATTCAGTGGTGAAATACTGGCCTTAAAAGATAAGAACTCCATGTGTGGCAGAGGCTGTAAAAAAAAAACCCATTTTCACCCCCAAAGAGAATAGTAACCACCATTGTAGATAATAGTCTCTTCCCCAAACCCCAAAAACTTTAACCTTAGACTGTCTACTATTGACCTCACCCCTTTCCTAAGAGGTCTGTAGGGGCGTGCATAAGCGCACCATCGTGCCTACCGTCCCTGTCCTATTGTTTCTCTTATTCTTTTATTTTTCTTATATGTACCCATTTCATGTATTCACAACTATGTATACACTTATACTTATTATCTTGTAAACAATTGGCAAATCAAATAAATAAATAAATAAAATAAAAATAAAAATAATAAAGTAGTCTACTTAAAAGCACCCTGGCTTAGATTATCTCTTGATTCTGCAAAGAGGTATTGTTATAGCCTTTTGATTAATATTATATAAATGGGAGTGGGGTGTCAATATTCAGGATCCAGAAGATGTTATAGGTTGAAACTTTATATTTCTGAACTTGCTTATACATCAGCAAGCAAACTGTCTTGGACAACTGTCAAGGACATTAATAACAACTGATATTTATTTGAAGGACTGTTGGAATAACTGGACTATGTAGGAGTTGATATTTAAAAAAGTTAAATCAAAGAGAGAAGCCTTCAGTTACATTCCATTGTGAACAAAATAGTTTTGGAACATTGGCAACTTTTTGCAGAAAAGTGGACAATGCTTATGAAAGAACTGAATTTGGTGAAACAAGGCTATTTCCAATTCCTCTTCAGGGTATTCCCTTCCATCTCAAACTTTAAATGGACAGAAAAAGGTGTATCCATGCAGTAAAAGATGGTTTGGCCCTATTCACTTAGAATAAATTCCCACTATTGGATATTTAAATACAACTATCTGTTGCTGTGTTTGTAAATTATTTGGAATTGTTTAGCATGCACATAATATCCCTCTACTTACTACAAAGTTGGCATTAAATCAGCGTATTTTCAAAGTGGTTTTCCAGAGTAAAGTTCAAGTTTCTCATGTATTTTCCTCATTTAGTCCAATTGGTGAAAATTGTTCTGACTTGCTTTAAATTCATGGTAAGTAGTAGAAACTGATGAAAGTTTATAATTTAATTATTAAAATGAATTAGATGTTGATCCATTCTGGCTAATGAAGTTAAAATGATATTTCTGCCTTTGCGCAACCCTCTGTTAAATCCAGCAGAATTTGTTATAGGTGTAATGGTGAGTGAGCTTATACTATTCTTGAAAAGTTAGCCAAAAAAAAATTCAGAGAAAGGATGAATTGCTATCCATGCTTTTCATTAAATTCTTACCATTAAACTTGGTTTTAATACCGTAAGAAAAAGACAGCCATAATTAAGCATAATCTATGTAAATTTCCTATAGCTATTCAAAACTGCCACCTATTCATTATATTGGGAGACAGATCTATCTTCGATTATACTTTTCATATAGGCTTGTACATTCTCTTCTGGTAGTCATTCTACTTTTACTCTCCTTTTTGCTAATTTTCTTTTCTTCAGTAAACCTGTTCCCCCTAGATTTTCTCTAGACACTACCAAAAATCGCTCTGTTTCACATCTTGTATTATTCTTGTACCTTCACTAAAGTTTTTCCTGTCGTTCTTCAGATTTCATGCTGTCTAGATATTTTCTATTAGTAAATTCAAGTTTCAAGTAAATTCAATTCATAGGCATACTGCAGACTCTGGTAACCATACATCTAGATCAGGGGTGTCAAACCCGATGACATCATGGGCCATATCACGATGTTTTTTGCCTTTGTGGAGCCAGGATATGTATGGCCTGTGCGGGCCATATCCGGCCAGTGGGCTGCCAGTTTGACAGGCCTGATCTAGATCAAGAGTCTTCAACCTTGGCAACTTTAAGACTTGTGGATTTCAACTCCCAGAATTCCTCAGCCAGCCTGACTGGCTGAGAAATTCTGGGAATTGAAGTCCACAAGTTTTAAAGTTGCTAAGGTCGGAGACCCCTGATCTAGATCATCTGAACATCCAATGAGTAATCAAACCTAATAATAAATAAGGATTATGCCTGGTAAATCTTAATATTCTTCCCTAGATGACTGCTACTATTAATCCAGCACATGGCCAAAGATCAAAATTAATTTTTGTTGGCGTGAATCTAATGTCAGTATAATTTTTTTTAAATTTATTTAAGCAAATAGCTTTATAGTTAGGTTGCTTTGCAATATAGTTACTTCTTCTTTTAATTTTCTTTTTTATTAAATTTCATTATATGATACAACTAGACAGGAAACAAAGTTAGAAAACTGAGAAAGAGAACGTTGCAAAAAGAAAAGAAGAAAATTAAACCTCTGTCTTTCATCAGTGCAGTAGATTACAAAAATAATACCTCAACCTTTTGCTTTACATTTCTCAACATTTCAAGCCATTTCTATAATTATAAAACTGTTCTAATCATCAAAACCTAAACTCATTCCTCCCCCCCTCCCCAGTTTTGAGCAAAAAAATCCAGTAGTGATTTCCAGGTAGAAACAAAACTAGATAAACTCTTTTCTCTAATTAGTCAATGTCACCATATTTGCAAACTTCATCACTTTTCCATCTACTCTTCCATTGTTGGAAAGTGCGTCTTTCCACTTTTGTGCATATAAGATTCTTGTTGCTGTCCATTTAGGCAGTCCAGTTACTTCTTGTGCATGAAAGCATTCAGGTGTAGGGAATGTCAGTGGTAAAACAACATTATCTGTGGAGATGCAAAGGGAAGAAGATTGATGAAAGCAGAGCTACAGCATCATGGCACAAAACCTTGCTCATTTTGTGTATTACAGGATGGCTGTCCTTGTGATGTAATTCAGCTGCTTTTTTAAATTGCATTGTTAAATTTCTCCACTCCACCCCATATTGCCCTCTACTTTTTAATGATGATTGCATTAACATCTTTGCTGATTTTCAGATGTTTTCTATATAGGAGTTTGCAGATCAACGAATAATCAAGGCTACTTCAGTACATCATCCGTGGTAAACTCGTGCGAGAAAATCTTTTAAAGTAGTTATCATGCTGGCTATTTTAAAACATTGTTTATTATACCAAGTCTGAAATATTTACAGAAATCAGCAGTAAAAGCTATAGGTTACAGTTGGATCTAAATGGATGTTGTTAATAAACCGTGACATATTATTTATCTGGTTATACAATTGGAAACAATTTTCCATTTAAAGATCACTCAGGTAGGAGGGTGTAATTGTGTTTCCTACTCCTCTTATTTCTATTCAGCTAGAGAAAAGTATGAACTCTTACTTTCACATTTTTTTTCAGGTATATCTTGAAAGATTACTAACTTATGCAGAGATTGATATTTGTCCATCAAACTGGAAAAGAATTGTACTTGGTGCAATTCTACTTGCATCCAAAGTTTGGGATGATCAGGCTGTGTGGAATGTGGACTACTGTCAGATCCTGAAAGATATCACAGTTGAAGACATGTGAGTTTATTGTTCGGCCCTATGTTTGCTTATTTGTTTGATAATAGATGCAATGGAAAAATGTCTGAAGTGGCTGAGAAATTTATTTATTAAATATTTGCTACCCATGTCGTTTTGAAATGATTCTTGAGTGGCTTACAATATTAGAAGTGAAACAGCCTCTAGACCAGGGGTGTCAAACTCAAATTCATTGAGGGCTGTATCAGGTTTGTGTTTGACTTTCGGGGGGGGGGGGGCAATGGGGCGTGGCTAGGGTGAGCGTGGCAAGCTTGATGTCACTCATCAAGGCTCCATTTTTAGCCGCGACTCAACCCCCCCGGGCTTTGTTTTCTACTGTGATGGCTGCTTGCAGCCCTCTGCCAGAGAAAATGTAGCTCAGGACTGTGCGTGACCCCTGTGAGCTCCATTTTTGGTCACGACGGTCTCTTGCAGCCCTCTGCCAGGGAAAATGCAGCTTGCAGGCCCTTCCAAGTTCTGTTTTTGCTGGCAGATGCACCATGGGCTGGTCATTCATTGTTTCTAGAACAGGCCCACAGGCCAGATCTAAGAGCCCCATTGGGTGGATCGGTCCTGCGTGCCTTGAGTTTGACACTCCCTGCACAAGGCATACAGAGCAGTATGACAAATAAAAGGCTATTCAATTTGGGAACAAAGTTGGGGAACAAGAAGTTAAAATTTTCAGGGAAATCCCATTTTCATAAATTTCACGCAAGGGTCTTCAAACTTGGCAAGTTTAAGACTTGCGGACTTCAATTCCCAGAATTCCTGAATTAACATGACTGGAGGAGGAATTCTGGGAGTTGAAGTCCACAAGTCTTAAAGCTATCAAGTTTGAAGGCCCCTGATTCAATGGAATGGAATGGAATATGAATGAAATGGAATATGAATGGGGCGGGATGGAATGGAATGGAATGGAATGGAACAGAACTGATCAGTAAATCATGTAGTTGTTTAGCAAATCAAACTTCCCTCATTGACTTTGTTTGTCGGAAGCTGTCTGGAAAAGTTGTGAATGATGATCACATGATCCTAGGATGAAATATATGCCAGTTCCCAAGCACATGGATTTTGATCATGTGACCATGGAGATACTGCGCTGATTCTAAGTATGCGGACTAATTGTAAGTCATTATTTGTAGTGTTATAACTTTGAATGGTCATTAAATTAATTGTCATAAATTGAAGACAACTTGTAAATACAAATACATGAGAAAAAACAATGTTAGATCCAACCAAATTAGCTGAACCTAGATTCTGTTAGATAAACGAATTAAGGTTTAGGTCATAATGAAATAAATTTAACTTAGTCTATATGTAACATTTCTGGTAAGTAAACAAACAAAAGCTAGTCAATTCCAGCAAATCATAAGTAAGAACAGGATAGGCATGTCTCTCATAAACTGAGCAATATTCCATCACATTAAATAATCGGTGATTATGAAAGACATCTTTTTCATTTAAATATATAAGGAAGATAGACACAAAGTGAAGAAAGATTAACTTTGCAGGTGTTTGTTATTAAAAAAAACACCTGTTTACATTCTATTAGTTTGTTGTTCACTCGGCTCAGCCTCTGTGAGTTGTGGCAAATAAAAATTTTGTACTTTTTCTGTTCTTTATTTCTCAGGAATGAATTGGAACGCCAATTTCTTGAGTTGCTGCAGTTCAACATCAACGTTCCCTCAAGTGTTTATGCTAAGTATTATTTTGATTTGCGCTCCTTAGCAGAAGCAAACAACCTGAGTTTTCCTCTAGAACCTCTCAGCAGGGAAAGAGCATGTAAACTTGAGGTGAGACTCCTGATCATCTCGCCTTTTGAACATTGCAATAAGCTCTCCTTTTATTTTACACCACATGCATCAAATTATTACTTCATTTGTTACCACCAGAAAGCATTGGTCTTTGCTGATTTGCTACCTTAAGAGTCAAAAATACTATTCGTTGCTCTCCAACCTCATTTCCCAAACGATGTAGATATTTTTACAGAATATATTGGGAACAGTTTATTGATTCATACATGTCTTGGATTACTAAGCAGACTGTTTTAAAGAATGTCTATAAAGTTTAAACCAAACGACTATGATATATTCAGAAGTGTGGTGAAGAGGATTGGGTTCCTCAGCATTTTCATGATCTGCAGAAAGGAAAGAAAGATTTCTTTGATAGATTTGTGTCCTATCACTCTAAGAGCTCAAGGCAGTATCCATAGCATTTCATCCTCTGCTTCTTCCTGGTCCTGGTAAGTTGACTAGAAGAAGATGAATTGCCCAAAGCCATCCAATCAGCTACCATGACTGGAGGATGTCTCAGGTCCTGGTCCAATATTTTAGCTATATACTACTGGATCCCATGCATTTGTGTTATAAGAATATATTTTGGTTCAGGCACCACTATCTTGGCACACGCTTGGATATCCCATAAAGGTAGACGACCTCTGGTGGGATTCAAATTTTTTTACTCCGGTTCTGTGGGCGTGGCTTGGTGGGAGTGGCATGGCTTGGTGGGCATGACGGGAAGGATACTGCAAAATCTCCATTCCCACCACACTCCTTGGGGAAGGTTACTGCAAAATCCCCATTTCCTCCCCAGCCAACTAACCTGCTTTCCAGCTCCATTATCCTGTGTGGAGTAACAAAAGAAGATTCAGCCGATCAGCTGGGACTCGGGAGGCAGATAATAGATGGGGGCGGGGCCAGTCAGAGGTGGGATTTGCTGGTTCTCTGAATTACTCAAAATTTTCACTACTGGTTCTCCAGAACTGGTCAGAACCTGCTGAATACACCCTCTGTAGAAGACCTACTTTGAATCTGGAAGTTTCGGCAAATCAAGTCATTGTGTATGTTTGACCCACTTCATTCTCTATTCTCTTACAGGCAATTTCTCGCTTGTGTGAAGATAAATATAGGGAATTCAGGAAATCTGCAAAGAAACGGTCAGTCAGTTCAGACAATCTGTCTATAATTAGATGGTCTCCTGCTGTTATCTCCTAACAGTGAAGTCTGCTATACAAGACTATAGAAGTACTGTTTCTATCATTCTAACTTTGGGTGGGAGGGTTGGTTTTGGTGATTTTCTTTTTTCTTTTCCTGGTTTTTCTTCTTATTTTTAGATCTGCCTTTACAGTGCCTCCCCTTTTGTGTAGCACACAAGAATAACTATAGGGACTTGCTAAGAAGAACTTTGAAAGAAGATTTGTTTTCTTGTTTATTACAACCCCTCGGCTTTTTGATGGGGAGCAGGCAAATGCAAATACCTTCTGAGAGAGGATGAAACCTCAGAAACCAATACAAGATCATTAAAGAGGAAGAGGAAGAGGAAGAATAAAAGACCCTTAACAGAAGGTTGCAAGAAGCATAATAAGAAAGAAGTTGGATGTGTTTTGAGATCCTCTTCAGTATCTTCTGCTGGTTTCGCATTCTTTTTTTTTTCTTTTTGCTTGAGGTTGCTTTCTCTTCTGTAACAACCATGGAGAAGGCAGTGCCTGTGGTAGCACAAAATGAGCCTGTGATTAGAGTCTGTTTCCTTTGTCCCTTTACGAAAGATGCGCTTTTGTTCATAAGCTGTTTTATTAGCTTTCCCCCACCCCCCTAATTCTTATGGACATTGTTGTTTCTTGTGTGCTTTTACTGTATTTGGGGGGAAATTGATTGATTGACAGTGCTGAACCCAAAGTATATAATAAGATCAGGTGATTTTATTTTTTTTTAATTTATAGCTACCGGTGTCTTGATGTTGCCCATGTGGTACATTATCAGTACTGGTGCTTTGTATTATATGTGGTTGCATATGCCTTCCTACCTTTTTTCAGATGGGTTTATTTTTTCTTACTGTAAACTCAAGAGTTGTTAAAAGGATTCAGGTGAACAGTGAAGCTTGGGCCAATGTGCAGGCATTGCTTTAGGTAGACTAGTTCTTTTGCAAGATTTTTAAAAAAAAAATCGTTTAGAGATTAGGTAGAGTCAAGCAAGAAAATTCAACGAAAGTATGAGAGTAAAAATCTTCTTTTGTATGGCCCAAATAGTTGATTTTCTTCACTTCCTGGTTCAATGTTGCAAGCAATAGCCTCAAAAGTTTTTTTATATGTTTATTTTAAATGGAAATCAATCTGTTTATATATAAAAGAGGAAAAAAAATTAAAAAAAGTTTTTGTTCAAGGAAGAAAAGGAAAAGAAAGGAATTATATGTGTATGTGGACGCACACACATGCATATACATGCAGGGAGCATGAGTATGTGTGTATAATAAAAAGAAGTGTTTTTGTCAGAGACTAGGTTTTGGAATAAAAACTGTTTAAAAATGAGTCCTTTTCAGCGTAGGTGCTTATAGGAATTTAAATAAAATGCAAACTGTGAAGAAAAAATTATTGCTTTGTTGATTATTTTTTAACTTTTTTTAAACTGGTTTCTGTCTTTTCTATCTCTTTCTTTCTGTCTTTTAATGGGATAAATAAATCAAATACCATATATATATACACAGTACTTGTGCTCTAATAAATAATTGAGTTTGCACAGGTGAGAAAGGTGCCATACAGAAAACCAACCAATCAGCCAAAATCAGCTTCAGTATCACGACTTCTGGAATTCACTTGTCAAGGGATTTTTTGATGATGTTGGTTTTACTTTTTGTGTATTGCTTTAGCAAAACAGAGAAAGCATTTCACCAGGATTTTCCTTCCTGCATCCTCCTTACTGTCTCTTGCACTTCATAGCTTCCAGACATTTAATAAGCGCCTGGTTTAGGATAAACACCTATCACTATATTTCAGCAGCAGCATAAGGAGACAAGCATATTGATTGGGATCCCATTAAGCCTTAAAACCATGATTACAAGTAGTTTACTCATAGGCAACGGAACACCCTTATTTTCATGAAAGAACACATTCGTGTGGCTTAATTTTGGAGGGAAGGAATACATTCCTGCAGTCAAAGGCCTGGAATCAAGGAGCTTGAAGCTAAGGACACTATTTATTGGATTTTTTAAAAAGTGTTTTTTCATTTCAGGAAAATAGCAAACAGTGAGAAAAGAATTGCTACCTTTACATTGAAGTGGACTAGATCTATATTGTTAAAAACAACTGCTTTATTGAGATTTTGCAGAACAGTTTTTTTCCAGCAAAAATAATAAAAATGAGGCAGGTGGATTTAGAGAAAGGTATGACAGAAAGAGAAAAGTTTATGTAAAGTTTTCAATAAATTTATTCTAATTTTGTGAAGTTTATAAAAAAACTTAAAGATTGTATAGTCTGTTTATTGTATGTATGTACATACAGTCTGATACCTAAGATTTCAAGTGGATTCCATAAAACCTTGCTCAGTCTTGTTTAGACTGTTGAATATTGTTTTAGCTTTGTGCACTGGATTCTACCTCTGTATAGGAGAATTTTCCACATTCTTCAACTAGTACTGATTCTGTGATTTAACTTGGTTATGTTTCTTGCACTACAAATTATAAAAATGAAATCTGTTAAATGTGGTGTTTCTCATTATTAATATTATGTTATTTTGAAAGCTAAATTACTTTTGAAAATGCTTTAAAAATAGAATTCTTCTAAGAATAATAATTGTTTTACTTGCCCCAGCTCCTGCCAACCTTGCAATTTGAAAACATGCACGTGCGAATAGATAAATAGGTACCACTTCAGTGGGAAGATATCAACAGTGTTCCATGCACTTTGGTGTATTTTCATGCTGGCCACATGACCACAGAAATGTTTTTGATCAATGCTGGCTTCTTTAGTGAATAAAAGGAGATGAGTACTATGACTGGACAGGGGAAACCTTTATCTTTTATAAGAATAGTTCTGTAAATCTGTATTTAAAAAAATATATTGAGACTCTAGAAAGAGTGCAAAGAAGAGCAACAAAGATGATTAGGAGACTGGAAGCTAAAACATATGAAGAACGGATGCAGGAACAAGGCCTGGTTAGTCTAGTGAAGAGAAGGACCAGGGGAGACATGATAACAGTGTTCCAAAATCTCAGTGTTTGCCACAAAAAAGAGGGAGTCAAGCTATTCTCTAAAGCACCTGAAGGTATAACAAGAAGCAATAGGAGGAAACTCATCAAGGAAAGAAACAACCTAGAAATAAGGAGAAATTTCTTGACTGTTAGAACAATCAGTGGAACAGCTTTCCTCCAGAAGTTGTGAATATTCCAACACTGGAAGTTTTTAAAAAGATGTTGGATAACCATTTGTCTGAAGTAGTATAGGGTTTCTTGTCTAGGAAGAGGGTTAGAATAGAAGACCTCCAAGGTCCCTTCCAATTCTGTTATTCTATTCTATTTTTTGTATTGCCAAAAATTGCAGAAAAACATCATGTTTTTGCTTCCAAAAAATTGTTTCCAAAAAGTACTCTGTACTTACAAAATTGTGTTCTCTTCATTCCCAGATTGAACTATTTAACTCAAACATTTAATTAAAACATTAATGAATTAGATTTATACATATGCCTAATTAAATATTGTTGGAACTCCAGTCTCTTTTTGGAAAAAAAAATTCTGCAGATAGTCTTTGTAGAATAGATACTAATGGGGTAACAAATTCTTGTATGTGTTGAGCTTTCTGCATAGTAAGAGCACATGGAAAAATATGTCACAAGGTAGTAACTTCATGGCTACAAAATAATAATAATATAACTACATGGATACTAAGGAGAAATGTCACAAATCATTGGATAACAGAATAAAATTCCCACAGGTTGAAACATGCAGGTTCATATCAGGTTGGCTCTGAGTCCTCCTTCATGACAAACAAAATACCTTTGGGCAAATAATTGACAACATACCGTATTTTTATCTCCATAAGATGCACCCCTCCCCCCAAAAAGTGGGTGGAAATGTCTGTGCGTCTTACGGAGCAAAAAATACAGGCCTCTTCTGTCTTTGTCATTGCCCATTTTCCTTCTCTAAACCTAGGTGTGTCTTATGGTCAGGTGCATTTTATAATGTAAAAAATATGGTAATCTGGGACACAGGCACACATTCTCCCCATTTCTTTTCTATCTTAGATATTTTTTCCTCAGCATTCAAGATGGAATAGAGATGGGTAGATGAAGGTTGACGAGTGGAATGGCAGAGAAGGGCTGAATCTCTGGATTTTAAAATCAAGAATTCTTAGGAAAAGTTGCCAGCTAAGGCTCAAAACAATGTACAGGAACTCCAATTTCTTTGTGAGATGCAGACTAGACAAGAAACACTGCCCAATAAGCCAAGCTACATTTAACCGAATCTTGCAAAACTGAAAGAATTTATTCTGCTGCTTTCACCTTTATGACCTGATAATAATTTAGGGAGGATAATTCTTGAGTGTCTTGCTCCAACCACTATGCATTTGTGTGCCATGCTCTCAAGGTCATTCCTACGTATCATTAACAGATGTTCATTATAGAAAATTATACAGAAAGCCTTATATTTGTGAAGAGCTTAGTGCTGCTTCAGTCATGACATTTAGAGGGTAGCAATTTCATTAAGGAAATGAAAATAATCTCATTAAAAAGGAAAATAAGAAATAAGGAAAATAACTGAAATAAGGAAACAGAAGAAAAATGCCCAAATAATGCACAAACACACAGACAAACACACACACTATTTCAAAGGCTTGTTAAACTTTAGAAAAAGTAGAATTCTACTGCCTTGTATATTTTTAGAAAAGAAGTACAACTTGTTTTCTGGAAAAGGATAGCTGCTAGCCACTTTTCATTCTTGTTGATAATTACAAAACATAAATTTACTAAGTCTTAAATACTCGGGTTTACTCCCACTGAAGACATAACTCATATCTGGAACAAATTTATATTGTATTCTCCGTCTTTCAGTCTTTAATAAGAGTGGACACTATTTTGAATTCTTTGAGCCAAAAGCAAAGTTTCTGTGCAGGCACAGTTCCCATCTAGAGGAAAGACCATTCTGGGGAAAACAGAATTTTATGGCAAGCTGCTTTTTGAGGGGCATCCTGTTTATTTACCTTCATTTTTCATGTTTAGCTTTCTGGCAAAAACTGAGGATCTTGATACCCCTGCCAGGATTCCATCCTTCTATCTTTTTAATCCAGAGCTAAAAAAACACACCAAACAGTTTCTTCACAAAATTAAGTACCTTATGCATTGAATTCCCCTCTTTTTAACAGTACAAACGGAGAAGGTTTCAAATCTATAAAAACACTCTTATTTTACTTCTGCTTTTCAATGTGAATAAACAGTGCAATCGACAAATCAGCAAAAATCTATGGAGATTCTCAGTCAACCAGGTCAGGGTTGTTCCAAAGATATATATTTTTTCAAAAGAAAACTGGGCTTTCTTTGTTTTCCTTGAAAACATTTCACTTCTCATCCAACAAGCTTTTCAGTTCTGAAGAAGACTTTTCTTGAATGAGAAGTGAAATGTCAAAGAAAAACAAAGTCCAGTTGCCTTGTGAAAAAATCATCAGAGATCATAAATTGTACTTTACATGAAAATGGGGTTCTGTGGATGATGAAATGTGGGCTAATGTGTCTATCAAGATTCTTGGTCATCCAGGTCCTGGTTGTCCCAAAGGTGCTTTTTTCATGAGGCAACTGTACTTTCCTGCTTTTCTTTGAAGATGTTTTGCTTCTCATCCAAGAAGCTTCTTCAGCTCTGACAGGATCCAGATAAATGTGGGTTAGTTATACAGCATCTGAAATGAGGCGACATAACCATGGCAGGTGCTGGTCTTTGGAACTGGATTTTAAGTACTTTTACTTGCAACATTGAATGGCTGATCATAAGTCAAGCGCTACAGTAGTCAGAAGTTCGACAAATTAACCCCCCCCCCTTTGCTCTTAAAGTTGCGGTTACCCAACATTTGAAATGTTCAGTCAGGTGATCCAATTTTTTTATTTCAAAATATTTTGGCTTGAATTCAGATCAGTCATTCTGATCATACTGGAGATGTTCTGTGTTTCAAACAACATGAAGTCTTTTTTTACTGAGAAATTGAGCTTGAAATATTTCCAGAATGATGAAAACAACTGGAGCAGAATGTTTCAGGCTCAAAATGTTTCAAATCCATAATGTTTCATGCATTCCTAATGCTGGACAGGTTAGGCATCATCAAGCTTAGAGCTTTTTGGGGGGAACAGAAGAATATACAGTAGATTACCTTATGCCGCCAGGCTTGAAATTTTGGACCTAGACAACTTAGAACTACACCGCCTACAGTCTGACCTAAGCTTAGTATACAAAATTGTCTGCTACAATGTCCTACCTGTCAATGATTACTTCAGCTTCAACCACAATAACACACGGGCAAACAATAGATACAAACTCAAAGTAAACTCGATTGCAGAAAATACGACTTCACACCAACAGAGTGGTCAATGCCTGGAATGCACTACCTGACTCTGTTGTTACATCTTCAAACCCTCAAAACTTTAACCTTAAACTGTTTACTGTGGATCTCACTCCATTCCTAAGAGGTCTGTAAAGGGGCATGCATAAGTGCACCAGCGTGCCTACCATCCCTGTCCTACTGTTCCCATTTATTCATACTCATTTTTTATGTGTACACTTATACCCGTTTATACTTATATGTTTATATGTTATGTTCATACTTATACTTGTTTTCTCATACATGCTTGACAAACTAAACATAAATAAATAACAATAAATAAATAAATAAATAAATAATAAATAAATAAATAAAAATAATAGATAGATAGATAGATAGATAGATAGATAGATAGATAGATGATAGATAGATAGGCTATTATGGAAAAAGAAACATGCCGGGACATCCATGAATTCTGTATCACCGCTTAATCCAACTGGCTTTAGGGAATTGTCCTTCGTATCTATTTCAAAGACTTTGGCCACTACAGAGACAATATCATCAGGAGCCCTGGCAGCTGGTGTTGCTATATCGTCTTTCTTTATGATACTCATTTCTATCACCCGGGCAAAGCAAGGCTTGTTCTATTATTTCTTCTCTCAATTTATCTTTCATCGCTCAACTATCCCAGTAATTTTAGGAACCTGGAATGTCCCCAAGAGGGTAAGGAAAGCTGACAATAGCCAGGATAATCCCTGTTGCCTTTTGTCTTTGTGCAGTTGTTGGGGCAGAGGTGAGACCAACAAATGTCTTTAGCTATGTTTTCTAAAGAAGGCTGGCTCCGCTCTGCAAAGTTGTGTTTCATTCCACTCTCTGGCCATCTTTTCAGTAGTTCTCATTTGCTCTCTCTGTTTAGATTTCTGTAGGCTTTGAGAATTCAGAGATTTTTGTTATAGATTCAATAATTGGGCAATCAAGCTTCAACATGGAGTATTCAGATGTATTCAGTTTTCTCTTCATTGCTCTAAGCTACAATGAGACGATTATAGGTAAGTACATATGACCACATTATTTGTAAGGTATCTATCTGTGTTTAGCTATTTAAAGGATGTTAACTTTTCAGCCATTACTTGTTACAGTGGTCTGAAGGATAAGCCATGCATAATAGCTTGTTTAAACCTGTGTTAATATAGTAATGCAGAGTAATGACCGAAATAGTAAGTCACCTGAATACATGTGGACATTTTTCCACCATGGTCATTATTTTCTTTATAGGTCTGGCAATCTACTAGTTAATCCCTTAATTTTTTAAAAAAATTGTTTTAAAATGACAACAAGTACATCTGAAACCCAAGTAGACTATCTACAATCAATCAATTTTTATTATGGTCACAGACCAGCAAATAAAATAATCATCATCATGATCCTAGAATGCTGGCAGCAACCCATATCAACCATCAGAGCCAGTCAATGATATTTGTGATATATTTTAAGTGATGAGTTGACTGAGTTTTATGTTTAATGAATAAAAGTAATAATAATAATAATAATAATAATAATAATAATAATAATAATAATAATAATAATAATAATAAATATTGCAAATGATAATGGTTTAACAGTGGGCAGTCAAAGTTTTCCCAATTTTACATACAGCATAACAGAATTTGGCCACATTCAGACAAAGTACTTTATACAGATCTGATAACAATAGCTACAGTATTCCCCACATATTTTATTAGGTTAAGGTGTTATAAATGGAGTCTGTGAGCCTTTATAGGAGATGCAGTATAGTATGATGTGAGCTATGGTTTCAGTGGCAATTAAACATGACTGTTCTTATTCATGTTTGGGACATAAAAGTATTTGAAAGATATTTCTGAGATAATCACAAACTTATTTTACCATTGAAAATATTTTGCTTCTCTTCCAAGTATTGGACATCCCTGAACTTCTTAGAAGCTTCTTAGATGAGAAGCAAAAACTTTTTCAAAGAAAAAACTTTTTCTGTCATTTTTTAAAATGTATGTGCAAGAAACCTCTTCATCTGCTTCTTCCATCCAGCAATTAAACTTTACTAGTTCAGAAACTTATTTTTCTTATATGTACCCATTTCATGTATTCACAACTATGTATACACTTATACTTATTATCTTGTAAACAATTGGCAAATCAAATAAATAAATAAATAAATAAATAAATAAAATGAGCATGTACCAAAATCTTGTCTTAAATGTATCTCTAATATTCCTTCCATGGGCTTGATAACTATCAATTTTAGAGCTGCCTCAAATTTTCTCTTTGAAATGTTCACATGTATTTGATATATTTTTACCAAACTTTTAGCATACAAGATATCTGCTGCTCTGTTATTGACAATCCTCTTCCCCCCACCCCTGTTTTTGTTCTTCCTTTTTAGGAAAGATTTGGTTTGCAATTGTGATCTTCCTGAGATTTATGGTGATATTTTTAGCAGCCTATCCTCTTTATCAAGATGAGCAAGAACGCTTCGTCTGCAACACACTGCAACCAGGATGCTCCAATGTATGTTATGACCTCTTTGCTCCAGTATCTCACTTTCGGTTTTGGCTGATTCAAAGTGTGTCTGCCCTCCTTCCTTACGTTGTTTTTGGTGTCTGTGTAGTACACAGTGTGGTCAGACACATTGTAAAGGCCTCTTCCTCCCCTTATTCTCAGTACAAAGAAATTAAGACTTTATCCGACTGCAAAATTACAAAGAACTTCAAAAGTCCAGCAAAAAAGGGAAAAATTGGCAGGAGAAATGAGGTGGCTGCCTTGGATTTTTCCAGGGCTTATATAGTTCATCTTATTATGAGAATATTGATAGAGGCTGGCTTTGGAACTGGTCATTACTATCTCTTTGGGTTTTTTGTTCCGAAGCGTTTCTCCTGTGACCACTTTCCTTGCACGAGTTTTGTTGATTGCTACATTTCCAGACCAACTGAAAAAACCATCATGATGCTTTTCATTTGGGCACTTGGTGGCTTCTCCTTTCTTCTTGGTCTTCTTGACCTAATCTTTGCTTTGCGGACCAATGGGGTAAGAAATCATAGAAATAAGCTTCTGTTGCAAAAGTTCAAAGTGGAAGAGGAAGGCAGCCCTGACCTGCAGCAAGATAACAATCCAGGCAATGTTCATCATGGAAGCATGACCATCCCTGATAGTGGTGTAAAATGCTTGCTTGCTTGTAAGGCTACAGAAGACTGTTCTTTTTCACCTACAATGACTCTTCAGCAGACAATTGGCACTCATCTCAATAATAACCATAATAAGCTATGTAATGAATCTGCCAATCAAGATCTGGTTTTTAATGAAGCTAAACAGTGGGAGAAGCCATCTGAGCAATCAAGACATGAGCACCAGTCCTGCTTTGTCAAAGAACCCTTGGCTTTTGAATCCCAAGAGGTGTGCCATCACAGTTTTCATTCATTTGCAAGTTATGACAAGCCCTCAGTTCATTATTCTACTCTGGAGAGAAAGACCTCTGATACTCTGTCTGTCTGTGATAGTTCTGTATACTCAAAATCCAAAAAATCAGAATGGGTATAGAAAGCCAGGAACCAATATAGTAATTGGAAAAAAAAATCTCATGGATCACAAAATTAAAAGTGTCATCATTACGCTTATATTATAATTAACTGGAATTCTTTCATTGAAATAAGAGTTTTGAAAGAGTGTACTTCAATATTAAATGAGGTTTTGGAATGGGATAAAACAGCTATTCTCAGAAACTTACAAAGATTTTTGTGACACAAGGGTCACTATTTCTGTTGTTTGATATGTATTTATCAAATGCTATAGAATTTAAGTGGTACATTTCCTCATTGTTGGATGATAAACTGCTTAAATTTGTTGTTTTAAAGGGGGAATGGAAAATAATAGGGAAAAAATTATCATGGTATGACCGGTTCCAATCATAGTCCCACCATTTATGATATTACTGTCCTATCACTATGGCTTTTGCATGAAGAAAATGGCCTAGTTTCAACCCTTGTTGAAAATACAACATTTCCTGCTGGAAATCCTGTTCTGTGTGTCCTCAACTGGTTAGAGTTAAAATGAGGAGACGAGGGTGTCTATTTATTGAATTCTGCATATATATTGTAATCCTGGGATTGTATTCCTTGTTCCATACAGAGTCTCAATTTTTAATCCAGAAAACCTATATGCTAATAGCAGGGTGAAAATTTGAAGATGATACTTCATCTTTCTCTAGAGGTACAAGAGTCTGTAAAGATCTTTAGTTCAAGTGATTTGGTACCTGAAAGAAAGCTTTTTGCAACTGTTGATTTCCAAAAGCTAATTTATCATTCCACAATGTTTACATTTTACATGACATGTTTTATTTGTGATATTCTCTACATCAGTGTTTCTCATCCTTGGCAATTTTAAGACCTCTGGAGTCCAGACATCTGAAACTTGTCAAAATTGACAATCACTGATCTAGAGGTATTGGCCTTCAACTCCAAGCCAAAAGATATAAAGCATGGGAACAACACCAGAATGTGGAAGATAGTCTAAACCTTGAAATACCATAAACCCAAAGTAAGTTCAGCCAGACATCTTAAAATCTTCAGTGCTTTATAGTATCTTCTATCTTCGACCTTGAAACAGAAATGATTCAAATGTTTGCAAAATAACAAATAAGTGCAGACTTAATTATATGGCAAAATGTATTGATCTAATTTTTTTTGTTCCCATTTCAGTTCTGCTATTGAGACATAGCTTTGGGCATTACTGATCCCAATTTAATAATGAAATATTTATTCGGGTGCTTATTGAATATCATATATATAGGGCTTTCCTCATTTGTTTCATGGTCACCAGCCAAAAGTTATGGAGAATGGAAAGTCTCTTTTTATTATTAAGTTCTTGTATGTACATATTGATGTGTTCATCTTAATATCTGGATTGGAATAGAGATAGTCCTTGACTTACATGCATTCATATAACCATTTGAAGTTACAATGGCACTGAAAAAAGTAACGTACAGACAGTCCTTGTAGTTATGAACATTATAGCATCCCTATAGTCACACGATTAAGATTCAGGCACTTGTCAACCAGCAGGTATATATGATGGTTGCAGCATCCTACTGTAATATATATGATTGCCATTTGCAAACTTTCCAGCCAGCTTCCAGCAAGCAAAGTCAATGGGGGAAGTGGATTTGCTTAATGACAGCATGATTTCCTTAATGACTATGGCAGAAAAAGTCATATAATTGGGCAGGACTCACTAAATCACTGCCTTGCTTAGCAATGGAAATTCTGGTCTCAATTGTGTTTGTAAGTTGAGGACTACTTATACACACAGATTTTATGATCCTCAGGAATGAGGCTTAAAGTGTCCTCATTTAAAAAAAGGAGTCAACCCAAAGAAGAAAATAGGATCCAAAGGCAGAATTGATTTCTATATTTTCCCATATAATTCTATGATAACCATTTGTATTCCTCTTTCAAGCAAAGATTATATACAAGTCATATATAACATACCAGAAAAAGAATTTGCAACCTTTTGACAGTATAATTTAATTCCTAACCCTAAAAACTTACTTCCAAAATGGAAAGTATTATTCAATTCTACTTTCCCAGAACAACACATAAAGTGCAAACAAAGTGTGTTTAGTGTGATAGCAAAGAAGGATTCTTTTTAACCACTTGTCTTCATTTTAAAACTGCGCTGGTCACATTTGCAGAAAGATTGGGAAAATGTTTCCCCAGGATATGTTGGTTCCTCCTTTGGAATATGCATGGTCTATATACGAGGAGGATTTTGCTTAATGGTTGAGAAGTCACTGCAAGCATGTCAGTTTAATTGCTTTTTTTCAACAGTGGCATATTTATTTCCAGAATGAAAAATTGCATTAACAATGTGATGGTTATTTGTTTAGAACTTTTTAGTTTATGCTTATATCTGTTCCCCCATCTCTTATTAATCATTAAAGTCTGAGTGACAAATACACACCAAGAAATAGTTTCTTGAAATAATTTTTGAGATATAGCTTGTCAGTGATTCTGATTTATTTGAGGGGATGAATCAGTTAGGAATCACCTTTAAAAATACTTGCATAATAATCTCACAGATTTTGCAGTTTGATAGAGAATATTTGTAGTTCAGTATTGAAACTGATGATGCTACCTAGTTTTGGGTAATGAATCATCTGCAAGAAAATAACCAAGTTCAGAGACCACAAAGGATCCCTCATTTTGAGGTTCTTACGGTACATAGAAAAAAGTAGAGTTTCTAGGTATTCAGCTTACAGTGAACACTTTTACACACACACACACACACACACACACACGACTTTCAGTGTTATAACAGTGTTGTCACGTTTCAATGTATTCATTATGAGGTCTTTGTGTGGTATGGGTGCATGTATGTGTAATTTTATTAAGGATTTTAATCACAATATTAAAAATCTGAACAGAAGGTGAAAGGTGCAAAGGAGAAGAAAAAAAAAAACCACCAAAAAATAGAAAGAAAAAAGAAAGAAAAGAAACTTGTGTGTTGGAAAAGACTTGAGAATACTATATAATGGGTAGCCAGAAAAGCAAATGAATTATTGAACAAACCAATCCATGCTTCTCACTTGAGGCACAAATGAAGAGGTTTAAACTCTTAACATTTTTGTGGGATCCTAAGTGTTTTCTGAGCTTGTTTGTTTTCTTACAAACGTTTCATTACCAAACTAAGTAATTTCATCAGTGCAATGATATTACCTAGTTTGGTAATGAAATATCTGCAAGAAAACAACTAAACTCAGAGGACACCAAGGAATCCACAATTCAATTCTGAGCTACAAATATTCTCTTCTGTCTAATATTTTTGGATGCATTACATGAAGAGGATCATAACGCTGGGAAGAAGGAAGGAAAGAGAAGAGGGCAACAAGGAGCAGGATGGATGACTTAATTACAACATCAATGAATGCACCACTGAATCCTAAAAGACTAAACTGAGGATAGATCATTATGAAGAAAGTCTATGCAGTCACTAAAGAACTGATATTGATTTGATGTTGGATAACCAAACAATCATAGATTCTCACAAATATGAATATGCAATCTTTCAGAAATATAAAAAGCTTACTTTCATTGGATTAAAAAATGATGGCTGCAACTTCCCAGAGTCATTAAGACTTGAATGAAGTAAAAATTGAATGAATGCTGAATTAATAAATAAGATGTCCTTATTTTGGTATCTCCCCAATGAATGCCCTTTCTTTATTGCAGTATAACATGGGGAATTTTGGGAGTTGATGTCCACACATCTTAAACTTTGAGTAACACTGATCTATTAGCTATGGCATATCCTTGTTAGTATCATGATAACACTGGATAGGTTCTTCAGTATATGCTAGAATGAAAATTTATATGCCACTCATTTCACTGTTGAGTGATTCTAATTAATATCAGTCAAATGGAGAAGGCTGTGAAATGCCATTAGTCTCCTTTTCTTCTATTTTAGAAGAATATATTCACTGGGAATGAAAAGAGAATGAGCAGGAAACGTAGTTTACAGGGAAAAAGTACTAAATTGCTGCAATATTTTCTCTTAAATTGTTGCTTCTCAACTTTATACCATCCTCTTTAAAAACATTTCTCACTAAACAAAAGCCGCCGTCTGTTTTTTTTGTAATGACTTGATGTCTTACATTTGGTTTTCCTTCGACTGCCACACCAAAGACATAAGACATTTGTTTACTTCTATTAACTGAAAAATAATTTCTTTTTACATTTTGTAGTCTGGACTGATTTGCTGCCAAATGTATAGTCGTTTGCAGAATCGAAAGCTACTGCTACTAAAAACTAAGCTTTTCTCTTAAATATAAAAATTGCCTGGCAGAAGAACACAGAAATTTTTCAGTTTCCATAGTTTAGATGCCAACCCAGAATATTTGTTTAATTGAATGGATAAAGTTAACGTGCAGCTCCTTCAAATTCTAAAGTGAGGTCTTTCATATTTTCTCAGTCTTATCATTCTAACTTATTCCATGCTATGGAAGTTCATGCAAAAACTATCTTTCCAAATGTTTTATTTAATTTCCTGGTCTATTGGAGTTCTAATACAGATTTATATTTCCCAAACCAAGCTATTTCTATACGTTCTATAATTTTATTTTCTTTACTTGGCCAAGCTTTAAACAGTTTCTCCTGTTTTGTTTTCACATGGTTTTTAATATATTTTTTCCTTGGTTTCCAAAAACTAAACTGGGATGCTAGAGTTCATTTGGCTTTATTCTTTGTTATAAACTTCTACATGATTATTAGGGAAATTTATAGAAATAAATACCTTAATGTTCTGTTGAGGTTTCCTTCATCCTAGGAACTGCATCCTAGAATTTTGTCAGTTTTCCTAACTCCATTAAAATTGTAACACTTTTAATATAGCAAGAACAACATTAACAATATAATTAATATTGAAGATTGGTTATTATTTATTTGAAGGAACAGGATTTTTATCTTTTACCTGTAATCATTTAATATACTTCTTACTGTCCTGATAGAGAATGACCACAAATTGCTTAAGCCATTCTAGTAACACTTTGTTAAAAATCATAATTTAAACAATGTAAGTAACATATGAATATATAAAGGCTATTTTGTGAAGTTGCTTGCTAAGTATTTTCCAAAGCCAATCATTAATTCTTTTTTAAAAGAAAATATTTATCCAGGATCACGTTTAGCAGGACCAAGAAGGGCCTTCTCTGTACTGGCACATTCCCTGTTGGTTGTCATCCCTGTGAAGATAAGATCAGCTCCACCTTGATACTCTCTTAAAAAAAACCCTGAAGACATGGTTTGCCAGTGGGCTGGTGAACTCCAAGATAATAGAGAACCCATCAAATGGTTTATTTGGGGTTTTTATTTCTATAAGCCTAATGGAATCTCCATGAGTGAGTTGGGTGGCAAGATAAAATTTCTAAATAGATAATTCATGATCCTCATCTTAATCATAATCACCTTTGGTTTTTCTATTGCTGAAGTAGTTTTATAGATCACTGCACTGTTTTGATTGTGGAAAATGTTACTGTGCAGCTATTTATATTTAGTAAATTTATTATTATATTTATACCGATCTAAAGCAATGTTAATGTCGATCATCTTTGAGTAATTCTGAATTCTGAAAAGAATGTCCTTGCTAAATTTCTGGCTTTGTGTTCCATTGCACAAGTGATAAAGAAATTGAAATGAAACAATGGCCAAAGTTCTCAAGAAAACTCTACTAATTGCTTATATCTGAATATGTTTTAAATCTGTTTTCAAAACCTCATCTGAACTGTGGAGCAGTCTTCAAAGTTATGTTCACCTCATGTCATCTTTGTGCTATTGTAAGTTCCATTTGAAGCTCACTTTACATATCACGGCTAATTTTTTATTTATTTATTTGGTTTGTCAATTACCTACAAGACAATAGGTATAAGTAAAAACATAGTTATGAATACATGGATACATATAAGAGAAATAAAAGAAACAATAGGACAGGGACAGTAGGCACATTGGTGCGCTTATACACGCCCCCTACAGACCTCTTAGGAAAGGGGTGAGGTCAATAGTAGACAGTCTAAGGTTAAAGTTTTTGGGGTTTGGGGAAGAAACCACAGAGTCAGGTAGAGTATTCCAGACATTGACCACTCTTGCTGAAGTCGTATTTCCTGCAATCAAGTTTGGTGTGATTAACCTTGAGTTTGTATCTATTGTTTGCTCTTGTATTGTTATGGTTGAAGCTGAAGTATTCATTGACAGGTAGGACATTGCAATGTATGATTTTATATACTATACTTAGATCGGACTGAAGGCGGCGTAGTTCTAGGTTTTCTAGGTCTAGAATTTCGAGTCTGGTGGCATAAGGTATTCTGCAACGAGTAGAGGAGTGGAGAACTCTTCTTGTGAAATATTTCTGGACTTTCTCAACTGTGTTAATATCAGATACGTAATGTGGGTTCCAGACTGATGAGCTGTATTCGAGTATTGGTCTAGCAAATGTTTTGTATGCTCTAGTTATTAATGTAATATTACCAGAGAAAAAAGCTACATAAGATTAAGTTAACAACTCTTAATGCCTTTTTGGCTATGTAGATACAGTGGGCTCTAGCATTTAGATCATTAGAGATGAGTACTTGATCCTTGACAGAGTTTGGATCATCAACAAGGTCTTGACTATTCAGCCTGTATTTTATTTTCTGATTATTTTTTTTGCCAATATGTAAGACAGAACATTTATTTGTTGAGATTTGATATGTGCAAAACAAATGTTTAGTATTTCATTTTCCCTTTAAAACCAGCAGGTCTGAGTCTTCCATTGATGGCTTAAGTACAAGCCAGAGTAGGAAGTGAGAATCTTAGAGAATTAAGATGAATTTGATAGCGAAAAAAAAGAAAAAGCCAAAGCATTTGTAGTGCATAAAGAATTTTCAAACAAAACTAGCTTATTCCAAAGCCTTCTAATTTTTTTTATTACATAATAAGTTAAACATTAAGAATTCTACATAATGCAATTTCATGAGCAGAAAAATGAAGGTTTTAGCATCTTCTTTACTGTGAAAAAGCAGCTCAGTTATTCTAAAAACCTATCTTTCCTTATGCGTCCTAGGTCTCATCTATACAGCCTTCTTGCTCCATTTTGAGACTACTTGTCCTTGAAGTGATGACCTCATAATGGAACCACCATCATTTTGCTGGTCTACCAATGAGACAAACTCTTTGAACCAGCGAAAAGTTGGAGTTTTCCGCAGATGAGCAGGAGAAGAGACCGATTTCATTTAACTTGGAGGAAAAAATCCTCAAAGGCTTAGCAACCTGGTGGATAATTGACTTACTTTATGTCATGGGTGTCAAACGTCATCACAGTAGTGTCATGTGACGTATTGGGACATTTTCCCCTTCGCTAAACCGGGCGTGCGCATGGCCAGCACGTGATGCATTTGGCCTGCGGGCTGGAAGTGTGACAGCCCTGCTCTATGTTCTGCAGATTGCTGTGCTCCATGCCCCTATAGCTATTTACTCCTTTGTTGTATGTGTATGCTTTACTCAAGAGAATATCAACCTTGTGAAAAATCAAATGCAGATCTTCCATGAGGTTGGTTTTCCCATCTCTATCCAAATTGTAAAGAAATAAAATTTGGTGGAATTGGCACCAAGCATAGGTGCTTGCCTAGGGCCCCTTCAGTTGAAAGAAAGCATACAGAGGAGTCTTTCTTGATGAATCCTTAGTTATTTTCTAAACATAGGCAATGACCAAGAAATGAACACTATACAATCTGCCTGATTGGAACCCTTTCTTTGCCTGTTGCATGATGCTATATAAGTAAATTTATGGGTAATAAAGAAGTTATGGAATTCCCAGTTATTGATCTGAAAGACAGATCCTGTTAAAAAGGAATTATGAATGGGATATTCATGCAATGATGATCTTGAGAAAGAACATTTTAATTTCCCTGAGTGCGTCAGAGTAGCCTTCACCAACAAGGTGGCCACATCTGTTAGACGTCAGTTCATGGAAGCGATAGGAGTAGAAGATTAATATTGTTGGAGGACATCAAGTAGATGCAGGCTGCCCAAGAGAGGTCATGTTGGTGTCCTTGGAACAATGTAAAAATTAACAAGGCAGGGAAAGTGTCAAAGCAGGGCTTCTGAAATCACTCATACCATTTCCCTTATATTATGGGCACAAATACCTCACTGAGTATTTATGTATATATGTGCATTAGGTAACATAGGATTACTCTTCTATAGATTGTATTACCAGAAGAAAGAAGAGAGTTTAGAACAAAACCATAAGTAACATTCTGAGCCACTTCTCTATAAAGATATATTGGGGAAAAGTTTCCTGGATTTTATCCTTCTGCTGCCTCAGCTAGATCCATACCATTTTCAAACTAGATCTTTCTCATTTGGATTAATTATTGGACTTTTTCTCAGCACACACAGACAACAAATTGTTCCTGTCATGTCTAGTTTTCAGATAGTCATTACATTGATGGACATATATCAGGATAAATATTAGAAAAAGCCCATTAATGAGCCCTCTTAGTTGAACCAGGCAGGATGCACACTAAAATGACAATTCATAAGCCAACATTGTTGCATTTGCTATAGGTGAAAAACACATTATTTCCTAGAAGAAATATGTTTCTGAAAATCTGCATTTCTGAGCCCCTGCATGTTCCTAAAGGATATTCACATGGGAGATATATTCCTAAAAAAACATGTCAGAAGGCACCCCATCTTTGTAACCTCCACATGCAGAATTTGCTAAGATGTGAGTCAATTAAAAAAGAAAATTCTGCACAAGCAGAGACACACACTTTGGGATGGATGCAGAGGAAGAGAAGACCTTTAGATCTCATGTTGCTCCTCTGTCTCATGTCTTTCTCTGGATAAAAGCTATGTGCAAATTGGCGTTTGGACAAGGAGCGACCCAAATGATCTACATTGGAAATAAAGTTTTCCACCAAATATCTAACCTTGACTTCATTGCCATTCATTTGTTTTCTCTTGTTCTTCTGTTGCTCTTATGCTATTGATGGAAAGGTACAGTCTTAATGTTTTGTTACTGAGCTATAGAATGGAGCTCTTGGAGAAAGCTTGAGTGGAAAAAAAATGCTTGCTGGGGGGAAAAAAGTGTATAATTCTCTTTCTTTGGCAAGGTGCCTCCCCTATATCAAATTGGATCACTTCGAAATAATGATTATCAGTGGTTTAATAAAATGTGTTCATACACAGCGGGGTTTTTTTCTAGATACAACTGATAACTGTGACAGATGTTTCCTTGCATGGTGGGAGGAGACTATTGGCTCTCACTGTTTTTTAGGCTGGACAATTTGTTGCTGAGCTTATTCCTCTGAAAGAGAGAAAAGGAGCAAGAGCTACCAGAAAGAGGCTCATCCTGAAAAGTAAAAGGTGAGCAGATAGACAAACATAAAAGCATCTCTGGTTGACTAATTGTATAACAGTTTGGATGTTTACTTAGGAAGAGAAATTTATCCTAGTAAGTAATATGACTTCTAAAAGTCTAGCTTTTATTTTGTTCTCCAATTTCATCTCTTATTTTGTTTTTGTTTTGGCAGAAGTTTAAGTAAGTATATGCCTGAAATGTTGTTTACTTGCTTTTCAGATTTTAATAGATTCTGCTCCCTGTAAGGAAGAGTTATATCTCCCAAATAAGTCTCATTTCTCAGCCAATTTTGCTTACTTTATTTCATTAAACGCCAGCTTTAGAATATTATTTTTAATATTTCTTTTCCTCTTGTCATTTAGATTGCTGCATTTCATTCTTCCTATAGAAAGAAGTGCTCGGAGAAATGACTTCAACTATGAAATACTGGAACGCATTTAGCTTTTTTGTCATTGTGGTCAATTATAATGTGACCCTTGTAGGTAAGTATTTAGAAATTTGCATTTGGGTTTTAATTGTTTTCATTTTGGGAAACTTCATTCAACGTTGTGGGAAGGGAGCTGGTTTCAGAACCAGGCGATCACCTGAAATGAAATGTACACGAAGAAAGTGAATCAGAATTTGCACACATTTTCCCAAAATTGGAATCATATATAACTGGTGTGGAAGTGAAGTGGCAAAAAGTTTTGAGCCAAACTTTTATAGCGAAAGAAAACGAGTGAATTATTGTCTTGCACGACAACCTAATATTATTCTGTTAAGTAATAATTAGACATAAATACAAAAGAATATGATCATTATGCTTCCTAAGGTACTTAATCATCAATACTTTTTTTCCTGAAATAGTATATAATTAATAGATTTAGTTTTGGCAGGAGCAATGGAAGAAAAAAATTGGAAGATTCATGCAAAAAGAGGACACATCCATCTTTGTGTTGTTGTCCAGCAGGGATAGCCTTAAAATCAAGCACTGTCTAGCCATCTTAAAAAATGAAACTGTTTTCACAAAATCAGTCACTGAAATGTTCAGGTATTGCAGCCTTATATATTACCTGCTTTTTTCTTTCCCTTGTCTATTGGCAGACTCAATAGTTTAGATTTACATTATTTAACTTATTTTCCAATTTGATCCTTTTTAAATCTATGATCACTGTAACGGATAGATCACATCAGTCATATGATTTATGGCAAAACTCAAAAAGTACTTTGTCAATACTATGTTATACTCAGCATTTATTCCTGAAAATTAAGATTTGCTGGAAGAATACTCAGATTGAAAAAAAAGAAACTTTCTAATACTGGAAAAAGTAATTTTATTTACATGTAAGCCTAAGCACATTACATGATTTTTCAGTTTTTCTCTATGACTTTTGCCACAAATGCTAAGAAAGATAAACAATTAGTGTGTCCTATTTTTACTCCATTTGGGCTCCTTTCCCATATTCTGTGCTTGTTCAGATATTGGTGCGAAAGAGAGATTTGCCCTAATGAGATTACAATATACAATATAATTGATACTGAAGAAAAAGAGGGAGAAGCTTGTATTTTATGTTCCTATGGGATACAATGAAAACATATAAAATATGCATAATGGCCATTGAGTACATAGCTTCTTTTGAATTGGGCTTGATTCCTGGCAACTTTGTAAACACATCCATGGAAAACAGAAGGAATCTATTCTTCTGATATTTATCTGTTTACTACCCAGTCTAGTCTATAAACTTAGAATTTTCTTTGTGTTTCCCATCCAAGTACAAACCCAGTGTAACCCTGCTTAGCTTCTGAGCCGAAAAGATCTGCCAAGCTGGACCCTGGGTATAATTGTTGTCCTTCTTTGATACAAAATTTAAAAGCAGGGCATTCTGTGGAATGAATTAATGAAAAATTTTGAAAAGATGGACGGGAATACTTGTTACTCAATGCATGTAACTGATGGGAACTGACTAGTACAAAATGTATCCAAAATCTGTGTGGTATATAAATAAATATATTAAGATATGAGATATAAATAGGCAAGGACAACCAGGTTTATAAATGACTTGAAAACCAAATCCTGTAAAAAAAAAAAAGGAAGCTGGTTGAATGTGTTCAGTTAGAAAACAGGATAGTAAGTGAACATATAATATGGCAATTTTTGAAGATTAACCGAAAAGACATTTACATCCTATTACTCTGATAAACAGGACTGGAACACTGGGTGAAAATTGCAATGAATTTTGAGTGCAGATAAATGTTAAAAGAAATTCCCTAACAATGTAAGCTGTATTTTCTTGGTGGCATTTGAAGCTAGGCAGTTATTTCTCATATTAGATCCATCAGCTAACATGAAGAACTCCACAAGCAGTTCAGCACACTGGCTATTTTACTGAAAAGGTTTGAAAAGGGATTAGATGTATGCATTGAAGATCAAGTTATTTATTGTAATAATTTATGCACCTTCCATTTTATAGATGTGTATTTCCAAGTGGGCCAAAATATATAATGTTACGCTGTGAAAAAGAGATTCATTTTTATGAGCATCCTCTAACTGAAATTTGACTATTTTTACAGCTTACCAATGCAATTGATAAGCAGTGTATGTAATCCTTACGTGCATAGGATTAAAATATGATTACTATTAGAAATTATTTTCAACCCGGCTAGTCAATGTCCGGAGTTTTGTGATTGGTTGGACTTTTTTATTGGCCTCATCTTGCTCTTCTTTCTCTCCAGGAAAGATTTGGTTAATCTACATGATCCTGATGAGACTGATGGTGATCCTGTTTGGGGCTTACCCTGTCTATGATGATGAATTGACAGGTCTGGTCTGCAGCACTGAAGAGCCAGGATGTTCAAGCGTGTGCTATGAAGCTTTTATTACTGTCTCTCAAGTTCGCTTCTGGTTCTTTGAGTTTGTGTCTGTCATGATTCCTATGGCCGCATTTGTTATGTGTATCTTGCATAGTGTGGTCAAGCAAGTGGTGAAGATCTATTCTTTCCCTTGCACTTATTGCAAACAGACCAAAATATCCACTATCTTCAGAGGTGCAGAAACCATCTTCAATGATGCAGAAAAGAGCAGAATCACTTGCACGGCCCATGAATTGTCGATCCCTGACTTCTCACGGGCCTATGCAATTCAGCTCTTTGTGAGGCTGATGATAGAAGTTAGTTTCAGAATTGGCAGCTATTGTTTGTTTGGTTTCTTTGTTCAGAAATTTTACAGTTGTGCCGAGGAACCTTGCCCAGGTAAAATAAACTGCTTTATCCCCAGGGCAACTGAAAAATCTGCCATGATTATCTTACTGTGGATTGTCAGTGGTTTCTCCTTAACTCTTGGCCTGGTTGACCTGTTTGTGGCTATCAAAGATTGCAGGAATAAGCGGTCTGGAGCCAGCACAGCCGAGTTATTCAGGAACCGCCTGTGCCAAGAACGGAGACCAAGCCGAGATTTGTTCAGCCTGAGAAACGTCGTCATTGCTGAGGATTGTACCACTCTCCCGAAGAAAACCTACAAGAAGGAACGGCACCCTGCAAAAGGTCTCAGCTGTTAAAATCCCAAATCTGCATTGAGCTGAGAAAACCATGCATGTATTATCCTTTCATTTACAAACCACATAACTTTTTGCAGCATTTAACTCTTGCATATTTACAGAGGCTCATTATTATATACATAAAAAAGGGAGCTGGGTGACCATAATCCTTCCCTCTCTTAGATAGTGTTCTTCAACCTAGGACCCTTAAAGAGGTGTAAACTTCACATTTTCCCGGCCAGCCATTCTTCCCCTTCAGACTTTTTTTTTTTTTTTTTAAGAAAGAAGATTGCCCCATCCAGTATAGGCAATTGATTTTTTTGAAAAAGCTCACAAGGGCGAAGTAAATAGTGAAAGTCTTGACTTTTGAAACCAACACCTTCCCTTGGAGCACATATATAAACTTTTACTTATATAGGATCCAGAATAAGATAGAATAAATCAAAAACTTAATGATCAAACAGATGCAACGTTTTAAAGAAACATTTGTTGCCACAGAACAATGGGATAAAAGTATGGCCTTGTCTGTAAGATATACATCAAGTTATAACTTAAAATAGGTACAACATTTCCTACCGATGGTATATAGTTCCATCAATAATATTTAAGATAAACAGTTCATAAGTAATAAATTTTGGAACTGCCATGAAACAGGAGGACTGTTTTTAAAAGAGATGTAAAAATCCCGCAATGTATTGGAAAGATATATAGTACAATGCAAAAAAAATTGGAATTTAATTTGAAATGAAACCACAACTCTTCTTACTAGCTATAATCTCATGAAAAAATTAGAAAATAAATTTTGCTCAACATTGGAAGGAATATATAATTCTGACCATATCTCCAAATTTGGAGAACATGCAGCGATGGTGAGTTAACATAAGGAAGTTTAAGCAAATTTAAGCAAGATCAGTTGGCAGACATACAATATAATATGCTGTGTGGCAAATACTATCACGGTCTGCCATCTAAAATCAAGGATTAGACACATTAGCAGATCTACAAAAGAGGGAAATTAGAAACCCTTTAGTTCTTTTTCTTTTAATTTCCCCTTTTAAAGATTTTTTTATTTTAATTCTTATATTAATTTTGCTTATCATATTATATTTTAACATGCACCTATATAAATGTCTGCGTGCATCTATATCTATACATATAGTTTGGAACCTTTAACACACAACAAATAGTTTGATTTAACCTACAGACAGATTAAGTTGCTTTTGATTATCACTTCTTTTTTCTTTTATTAACATGCACACATATATGTATGAATGTGTGGATGTTTATATCTACATCTATATCTTCATACAAAACATTAGAATATACACTTAACACTCAGCTCAGGTTTGAAATTTTTATTTCAGAACAAATACTGTGATGCAACCTGAAGACAGATTAAATTGCTTTTGCTTATCATACTTTTGTTTTTATTAACATGCACGTACCTATGCATGCATGTATCTCTATACCCATATCACATATAAAACATTACAATAGTGAAGTCAATACTAAGCAACTAGCTCAAGGTTTTATTACCCAATAAATACTCTGGTAGGGTTGTTTTTATTATTGTTGTTATACTCCTTGTAACATCAGTATCATAAATTGTAATCTCTACACTATACAACTACTTTATTCTTTTTATTATCTCTAATGCTCAAAGTTATCTAAACAATAAAACATCATTAATATCAATTAATCCTGTACTAATGTCATTGTATCAAGTCAAATAACATTTACATCCAAAAAAATAATAAAACTTGCAAAATTATTTGGAGCGTGTCTCTCTCTCTCTCTACGGGAAAACGAAAAAGGGAGTTGGGTGAGAATAGTGACCAAGGAGTCTTCCTCAAGGATACTTACGGCATTATTTGTCAGCACCTTCAGATGCTTTGTTTAAGAAGATTTGCCTACCCAGTAGAGGCCCCTGATTTTTGGAAAAGCTCACGAGGGAGGAAAGGTGAATAAGGGAAGTCTTGGCTTTCCATGGGCGACGAAAAGAAAAAGTTTAGTTGAGGAGCCAAATTGCATCTATCATGCTCAAGCTGTAATTGTGATAGAGGTCCAAATGTTTAGACCTCTAAATCAGACAAAAGCGTTCACCGCAGGTATCTTCAAGCAATTCTATCACGGGGAGAAAATCAGCATTTGAGCGGAAATGTAACAAGGACATAACAAATGACTTTTGACATACACATCTATTCCTGGAGAGATTTGCAGAAGTTGGTTTTGTGCACGTCTGGGCTAGTAAAAATTGAACAGGAGTTTCTGAGCATCATGATTTACAAACACTAGTCGAAAACTCATAAAAATATTGGTCAGGTGAATTATATAGAATTAATTATAAGTCCATATTTATTTATTTATTTATTTGATTTGCCAATTGTTTACAAGATAATAAGTATAAGCGTATATAGTTGTGAATACATGAAATGGGTACATATAAGAAAAATAAAAGAATAAGAGAAACAATAGGACAGGGACGGTAGGCACGTTGGTGCGCTTATGCACGCCCCCTGCGCTTATACGTTGTGTGAGAGTTTAACCATTGGCAAAATAGTTATTTTTAAAAGGGGAAATGATATTCCTTCATTTGCATTGATTAAATTGTTAAAATACGTGCACATATGAGATGTGGAATATAAATATTTCAAACATATCTCAATCTTGGGGGCAAAAAAAACTATTTTCCCACCACATTTTTCAACTTTAGAAGCTAAATGTTTCTGGGTCTCCAAGAATGACCAGGAAAATAAATGTGTGATTCAGCTGAACACCATAAGAGATGTGAAAAGGAACTCAGTAGAATTCTCGGTCGAGTTTTAAATAATGAACAACTTAATGATTTACTGAACCATGTTCCAATATTCTGCATGCTATTTAGTATGGCTTTATAAATGGAGTACTTAATATTTCAACCTAATTTAAACCAAATCAATATCCTTTACTTCTTCAGTCAACCCTGTGCAATATGTTCCTTCTCATCTCCATCTCTCATACTCTTCGTTTCAGTTCAGTAAACCTGGGTCCTATTTCATACCGCTACTGAAAGTTTGGTTTTGAGAAATGCTGCTCTAGAGGAATCAGCTGATTGAAAAATTGCAGATCCAGGATGGCAGCAGTGTGAGAAATAGTTCAGAATTAACTAAAAGTCAAACACCAGCCTTTTAGTGTCAATATGAAATGGAATAAGACTCAGCAATGAGTTCCCATAATAAAATTTACCAAAGCCATCACAACCCACAGCCCTCTCAGCATGTCAGAAGATTTCGCAGCCTACATTGCTTCCTTAATATGGTCTGGAAACTTCACAGTGCCTCAGTTTTCAGCTATCTGTCCTTTAAATTTTTAATGGCCATGAACACTGAACTATGTACTGGATACTACTAGATATTGACACATCTAAGCAGAACACAGGCATATTTGAGGAAGGGAATAATCAAAACAGATCCTGTGCGATTGCAGCCGTGTCCTTTTGGATGGAGAGATGGGTTCTGATCATATACATACATATGCCTTTTGGTTAGAAGGTCATAGCTGTCTTTTCATACACACACCAGTGGTGGTATTTTACCGGTTTGGCCCGGTTCTGGAGAGCTGGTAGCAGTGATGAGCAGCGGTGACCGAACCGGTTCTCTCCACCGCTCTGCTGTTGGGCCCACCCGCCTGCGCGGGCTTCCATACTCACCTTTATCCACTGAATTTGAAGTGCAGCTGCTTTGCGTGACACATAATAGTGCCAAGCGGCAGCTGCTGAAGTGACCGGGATCGTTCAGGCTTGCAGGAGGCAAGTTGGAACACCTCTGCGCTTGCGCAAAGTGTGCGTTCAGCACACGCGCCCACCAAACCACACCCACTGAACCGGTGGCAAAAATATTTGAATCCCACCACTGACACCCACCCACATGCACGCATACACACATATACACACACAAAACACACACACAGGATATTAATGAACGTCAGCATTTTATATGTTTGGCCCCAACAGTTCAGTGTTTGCATTTTCCTGTTTTGCTGAAAACTGGAGTGATTCAGTCAACAATTGAGGCAAGAAAGGCTGTAAAATAGGGCAAAACTTATTTAATAACTGCCTCCTCGCTTAGTAACAGTAATTTTGGACTTAATTGTGCTCTTAAGTCAAGTACCTACACAGTGTACAGGCTTTGGTTAAGGATCACGGCTATCTTCTCTCTATTTATTCAACAACAGCCTTGTTTAGCAACATTAATTTTAGGAGGAGATCGCAATGGACTTCATAGTGGAGTTGCCGAAAAGTGGGAGAGAAACTCCAATTGTGCTCATATGTCAAGGAGTTCCTCTACAGAATGTACATGGGTTTTGGTTAGATGGTCACAGCTCTCTCTCTCTCTCTCTCTCTCTCTCTCTCTCTCTCTCTCTCTCTCTCTCTCTCTCTCTCTCTCTCTCTCTCTCTCTCCATTCCCTCCCTCCATTCCTCCCTCTCTTTCACACACACACAGGATATTAATGAACTTCAGTATTTTATATGCCTGGCCCTTCAGTTGTTCAGTGTTTGCATTTTTCTGTTTTGCTGAACAAGAGAAAAAAAATACAGCAAGGAAAAGTTAGAGTGGAAGAGCACATTATATACAATCATACAATAAGAGAGTTGGGAGGGACCTTGGAGAGACCTCGGAGGTCTTCTAGTCCAACCTGCTGTTCAAGCAGAAGATCCTATATCATTCTGGACAAGTGGATGTCCAGACTCTTACTGACAAGCTCCAGTAAAGGAACATACATTTCTTCCAGTGGTAAGCCATTCCATTTATTAACTGTTCTCACTATCAAGAAATTTCTCCATAATTCTAGGCTGGATCTGTCCTTAATAAGCTTCCATCTGTTTGTTCTTGTCCTGTCCTAAGGTGCGTTGGAAAATAGCTGCCCCCGGTGATGGTCCCTCAATTGCTGAAAGCCTGCTATTGTATCATTTTATTTATTTATTTTGTTGAAAGCTTACAATACAACAGAAGTAAGAATAAACATAAGTTTAAATACAAGAAATAGGAACTAATAATTGGGGACAATAGGACAGGGACGGTAGGCACGATTGTGCGCTTATGCACGCCCCTTACAGACCTCTTAGGAATGGGGTGAGGTCAATAGTGGATAGTTTGAGGGTAAAGGAGTGGGAGTTAGAGGATGTAACAGCAGAATCAGGTAGTGTGTTCCAATTCAAATCATCCCCCATCTTTCTCTCTGATAGATATTATGGTCTAGAAGTACTCATGTTGCATCCTTAAATCCTTGTTGGTCACTCTTGCAAGTATTGCAGTATCAAAATTCTGCAGTCTCTTTCCCTCCCTCTCTTTCTCAACAGTAACTGTGAGGGAGACCTTGGAGTCCTAGTAGATGATCACTTGAATATGAGCCAGCAATATGCAGCGGCATCCAAAAAAGCTAACACAATCCTGGGTTGTATAAACAGAGGCCTGGAATCAAGATCACGTGAAGTATTAGTACCGCTTTATAAAACTCTAGTTAGACCACACCCGGAATACTGTAACCAACATTGGTCACCATATTACAAAAAATATGCCGAGACCTTGGAAAAAATTCAGAAAGAACAACTAAGACAATCAAAGGCCTGGATATTAAAATATATGAAAAATGGCTGCAGGATTTGGGTTTGGCTAGTCTAAAGAAAAGAAGAATTAGGTTGACATGAGAGCAATATTCCAGTATTTGAAGGCTGCCACAAAGAGGGGGCCAAATTATTCTACAATGCTCCAAGAGCAGGACAAGAAGTAATGGCTGGAAATTAACCAAAGAAAGAAGCAATCTGGAATTAAGGGGAAACTTCCTAATAGTAAGGACAATTAACCAATGGAATAACTTTACCTTCAGAAATCGTGGGTGCTTCATCACTGGAGGTTTTGAGAGGAGACTAGATAGCAACTTATCTGAAATAGTACAGGTTCTCCTGCTTCAGCTGGGGGGCTGGACTAGAAGACCAAAAAAGTCCTTTCCAGCAATATTCTATTCTAAATATTCTGGGTGAAACTCTTGATTTTAATTTTTTTTGTATCGTTCCAGAGGAATATTTCATTGTTTGATACATTGCGTGAAATTAAAGTTGACAGTCCCAACCAATTAAAGAAGCTGTAATCATGCTGTCAATCTGGGAAATCCACATCATGAACATTAAAAAAAATGGATGGAGTTTTAATTACACTATTGTCACTGCCATCTTGACTTTTTTTGACTATACCTCTGTTGTAACCCCTCCAGTTTTTCAGGAAAAACCAGATTTATTCAGGGCTGTTTTAATGCAGGGGCCTGATGGGCACTTGCCAGTGGGCCCCATGAGCATAGGGGCCCCATACGAATCTGTATATATTAACCCTTCAATGTACATTGTATCATAAAAATACAACAACTATATAGCTTAATGAGTATTATTGTGTTTTTCAAACCTCGTGTATTGTTCAAATGTTTATCACGTTGATTAGTAATGGCTGCACAGCATGTTTTTAATGTTTCAATTTTGTTGGAAGTGCCCATAAAATAAATATATGTTTAATTTTATCAACCATTTACATTTTTATTCCTGTGAGTAGTTTTTGTAGGGGCCCCAGTACACTGCTTTGGCCAGAGCCATAATGCTGTTAAGATGGCCCTGATCTATTTGCCAACAAAAAGGACATCTGAAAACCATGCAATTTTAGCAGGCCCTTGATCTACAACAAGCTAACCCAAATTTAATGTGTCTCTTACTCCAGTCCTACTTCTACTGCCTTATTGAAGGCTGCATGTTGGCAATGGGAGCCTAAAGACATCAGAATGAAGGAGTCAAAATATTTCTGTATATTACAAGGAAAAATACTGGGGCTGATCTTGGGACTCCATCAGCAATCATGGATATGCTGCATTTTGTTCTTAACCCTCATCTTGAGAATACTTTTATTTTTAATTTGGAATACTGGCTACATCTGCAAATGAACTTTTATTAAGTACTTAGTTTTGTACTCAAGAAGAGCTGAGACCACCCTGACCAGTCTTATCTCTTTGGGGTGGCCCAACTGAATTTGAATGAGCAAAAAGGTTGTTTTCATATTTTAAACAACCTTGGGATAACTGTGGCCTTCACTGCAAAGTCCTTAAAGATAAACATGCTTCACCAAATGTTAGCCTTCATGGCCGATTTCCCCCGCCCAACGCCTGCAATATTATTGTTCCTAGTTCTAATAGTTCTATATACTGTTTTTTGCTCTATTATGCCTCATTCTGAAAAGATGCAGAAAGGTAAATTAATAATTTAGGAAATTCTAATAAATTAATTGGTTTTGGAAGTTGAAAGTTGGTCAAAATAGCAACTTAAAGTAAAGAGGTGGGTTAGAGGAGGTGACGTTAGTTGCGTAGTATCTAAAAAGGACAAAAATAATTAGAGTGTAATTATCTATTGAAAATAAGGCTGCAAGTCATTCAGATAACAGATAATCAGAATTGGAAGGGACTTTGTAGGTCATCTAGTCCAAACCCTCCCCCGCCCAAGTGGGAGACCCTACATCATTTCTGATAAATGGCAGTCCAATCTCTTCTTGAAAGTCTGAAGTGATGGCACTCTCACAACTTCTGAGGGCAAGCTGTTCCATAGGTTGATTGTTCTCACTGTCAGAAAGTTTCTCCTTATTTCCAGGTTAAATCTCTCCTTGTTCAGTTTTCATCCATTATTCCTTGTTTGGCCTATAGGCACTTTAGAAAATAGCTTGACCCCTTCCTCCCTGTGGCAGCCCCTCAAATATTGGAAGACTGCTATCATGTCTCCCCTGGTCCTTCTCTTTACTAGACTAGCCATGCCCAGTTCCTGTAACCTTTCTTCATATACTTTAGTCTCCAGTCACCTAATCACCCTGGTTGCTCTTCTCTGTACTTTTTCTAGAGTCTCAACTTTTTTTTTATAACGTGGTGAACAAAACTGGATGCAGTACTCTAGGTGTGGTCTTACTAAGGCTTTATAGAGTGGTATTAGTACTTCCCTTGATCTTGATTGTATCCCTCTGTTAATACAACTTAGGATTGCACTAGTTTTTTTGGCTGCTGCAGCACACTGCTGGCTCATATTTAGCTGATTGTCCACTAAGACTCCAAGATCCCTCTCACAGTTACTGCTATTGAGCCTGGTTTCATCCAGTCTATATGTGTACTTTTGGTTTTTCTTGCCTAAGTGTAGGACTTTACTTTTCTCTACATTGAATTTCATTTTGTTAGATATAGCCCAGTGTTCTAGTCTGTCAAGAGCCATCTGGATCTTGAGCCTATCTTTTTGGGTGTTAGCTATTCCTGCCAGCTTAGTATCATCTGCAAATGATATTCACATATTCCTTCGCTTTAATTTTTTCACTTCTTGTAATTTCTTGCAATTTCCCCTCTCTTTGGTTTCAATTTAGAATAAAATAGAATAACAGAGTTAGAAGGGACCTTGGAGGTTTTTTAGTCCAACCTCATGCTTAGGCAGGAAACCCTACACCACTTCAGACAAATTTGACACCTTTTTAAAATGGGAATGGAGATTTTACAGTCCACCAAGCCAAGCTACACCCACCAAGCCACGTCCACAAAACCAGTAGTAAAAAAAAAATGAATCTCACCATTAATTCTATCCCTCTGTTTATGCAGCCTAGAACTGTTGGCTTTTTTTTGCCAGGTACTGCACACTGCTGGCTCATATTTAAATGATTATCCACTAGGAGTCCAAGATCCCTCTTGCAGTTACTACTATTGAGTGACGTACTGTACTTGTGCATTTTATTTTTCTTGCCTAAATGCCTTACTTTTTTCATTTTCATTGAATTTCATTTTGTTAGATAGCGCCCAATGTTTAATTAATAATTAATTAATACATATTTTTTAAAAGATAGTCAAAATACATAAAATTCATCTGAGAAGGAAGCAATATCATTCATTGATCCTGAAATCAAGATGCTATTGATTGGAAGCTTAAAAGGCCATTAATCAGCCCTCTTAGTTGAACCAGGCAGAATGCACATTAAATTCATAATCCTTCCTTTTTGCATTTGCTATAGGTCAGGTGTTCATTATTTCCTGGAATAAATGATGTCTCTGAAAATGCCCATCTCTGAGACTCTACCTGTTACTGGAGGACATTCAGATGGGAGACCTATTTCTAAAAATACGCTAGGAATCAGTGGTGTTATGCTACTGGTTCACACTGGTTTGAGCAAACTGGTAGTAAAAAAAGCCTCCTGAGGCTGAGAGGAGAAAGGAGAGAAAAGCACAGTATCGGCCCTCCCACCAGCCCCTGCGCTTTTCTCTTCTTTATCCCTTCCGCTGATTGGCGCTGCAGGCTGTATGGAAAGTTGCATGTGTGCATTAGGTGTGCAAGCGTGTGCACGCACAATCACTGAACCGGTAGTGGAACAAGCAGGATCCCATTGCTGCTAGGAATACACATTTGAACAGAAGGCACTTCATCTTTGTAACCTCCACTTGCAGAATTTGCTAAGATGTGAGTCAATTAAACTCAGAGAAAAAGATTTTTAAAAAAGTCTGAACGGGCAAAGAGACACTATTTGCAGAGGAAGAGAAGATCTTTGGATCTCATGTTAATGTTCCTCTGCATGAGACCTATGTGCAAATTGGCACTTAGACAAGGGGGGGGGACCCAAACTATCTACTTTGCAAATAAATCTTTCCATCAAATATGTGTGCTAACCACAGTATGGTACTTGACTTCATTGCCATTTGTTTTCTATTGTTCATCCTTTTGCCCTTAGGTGGTTGATGGAATGGCCTTGGCTAAGGCACGTCTTAAGGTTTTGTTACTGAACTGTAGGAAAAAAATAATGGCAGATACTTCGATGGAGTTCTTGGGAGAACACTTGTGCAGGAAAAAAAAAAAGGCTTGCAATAAAGAAGTAAAAGACCTTCTATCCAAGGCGAGTTGCCTCCCCATATCAAATTGGATCATCCCCAAATAAGGACTATCCATGGTTTACTAAAACGTGTTTACATGTAGCACATTTTTTTTCCTGAAAACAACAGATAACTATGACATCTGTTTCCTTCCACGGTGGGAGGAACAATTGGCTTTCACTGTTTTCTACTTGCTCCTGAGCCTCTCTGCCTCAGAACGAGAGAGACCTTTCCAGCTACCAGCTCATCCTAATAGTAGAGAAGATAGACAAGCCTAAAACTTCTCTGGCTGACAGGTTTCGCCTCGCATCATTTAGGAAGAGAAATTTCTCCTAGTAAGTAATCTGCAAAATGTTAAGGTTTTGTTTCCTACTTCAATTTCACCTCTTTTTTCCCCTTTTTTTACTTCCAGAAGTTTCTTTAAAACCATGCCTGAAATTAATACTGTTTTTTTATTTCCAGATTTTAATAAATTCTGCTCTCTGTAAGAAAGAAAGAAAAGAAAGAAAATTCTGCTCTCTGTAAGATTTCCCAAAGAAATCTCAAATCTCTGCCAACTTTGCGTACCTTATTTCACCATTCCTCCTAAAAGCCATCTATAGATTTTTTTTTTCTTTTTAATGTTTCTTCTCCCTCTTTTCACTAAGATTGCTGCACTTCATTCTTCTTGTAGAAAGAAGACTGTATGACTCCAAATATGAAATACTGGAGCGGTTTTAGCTTTTCCTTCCTTGTCCTCAATCATAATGTGACCATTGTAGGTAAGTATTTATACATTTGCATTTTAATTATTTTCAGTCTGGGAAACATTGTGGAGAAGGAGTTGGTTCGAGAACGAACCACCTTGAAATGAAATTTTCAGGAACAAAAAACAGAATTTACACACTTTTTCCCTCAAAAATGGTGTGGAAGTGAAGCTGCAAAGTGTGATTGTCTTTTTGAGCAGAACTTTTATTTAATGCCTGCAAAGACAATAGCAAAAGTAAATGGGTGAAGGCACTTCAGGACAGATTAATATTATTCTGTTAGGGAATAATTAAACACAACTAGTTAC